>NC_064898.1:14331125-14634155 GCF_929443795.1 Astur gentilis
ACTCTCCTTAGGCACACTAAACAACATAGACTTCTGTTTCCATATCTGTTTATGTCACTTGCTTATAATCTCTTTATTCTCTCACTTCTCCAATTTAACATCAGCTATAAACTGTTTCAGTCAAGGATCATCTCCTTTTTGCGAATGTGTGTGGGATGCTTATTACAAGAGAATGGTTGTAAGCGCTACAAGAATACAAACAAACAACAACCCTGGATCTAACTCATCTTCTTTATCGTGTATTTACAAAGCAACACATTGTCCTGGAATTGGTTTAATCATGCTAGTGTTCATCCCATGAAGGATAAATTTTGTGCTGATTCAAACTGCAGCTAGCATTTAAAATTCAGAAATGCCTTCTTGTGTTCAGGTTAGCATTTTCTATAAAAAATCTGAAGAGTAGTAAGTGGACACAAACGTCCCCATCCCACTTTTCTAAAGCTTTCATACTGAAGAAAAAACAGACTTCCCTGTGGTAAAGCGAGCAGCAGAGCGATTGAAGTATTCATCCTGTATAAATTTTACAGACTGCTTTTCAGGATGCTTCATGCATTGTGTTAAATACAAGAAAAAAATTGCTGCAGTGGCCCTGAAAGCAATGTACAGAACACGATGGAGCACAGGTTAAAATCAAATCCCCTTGTGCGGGATGTCTGTGCGCGCTGTGGGGTTGTAACACAGCTTCAGGAAGATGAGAGAGTAGCGTTAGGGAGAGAGGGGGTTAAAAGTTTAAAGCTCTTTTAAGTTGAGGAGGGCTCGGAAGTCTGGATACCCTTACTTTTCAGAAAATACTCTGTCAGTTTGAACTGACATTGCCTAAGAAATGCAAAAAAAAAAAAAAAAAAAAAAAAAATTAATCTTTTCTTATTTTCTCTTATGAAAAGACTAGTTTTACTGTGTTGATACAGCACTTGGTTTGGTCTGTATCTGTTATGCAAGTCTACAGTGCAATACACAAGCACAGTCAATGTGGCAGCTAAGCTGAACGCAGCTAGCTCCGTGGCAAGGGGCAGTTCAGCACTCTTCCCTGCCCATGGCGGCATGATTCTGCCCTTTCCTTTGCCCTCACCTTTGTCTGACCCCAGGGGATCAGGGGAGACACACTAGCGCAGAAGTAACCCCACAAAAATGTTACCAGTGCCAGGAAATGGGGGGAAATCGAATAAAGTCGGACCACTCTAATGCATTAGCCTCGCTGAACCATCGACCTGTGTTGTTAAAAAACACATGACTGATTATTTCTGTCAGGGCTAGCACAGAAGCAACTATAGGCCTGCTATGCCATGCCAGCTGGCAGCCTGGGGATGTGCAGAAACCAAACCAGAGAGATGCAGAAAATATTACTGAAAGAAACTTAGGCAGTGTTTTAGGCAAGAGTTTTGAAGACTGCGTTATAGGACTTGTACATCAAAATACTGGGTTGGGCGTCTTCTGGTTTAGGACCATAGAGAACTTCACTGGCAAAATGTAAGTGCTTCCTGCATTGAGGATCATCTAACCTTTTGGGTTAGGTTTCCTAAAATGGCATGTATAGGTACCTCAATTTTTATCCTGCTACTTGCAGTTTCTGGAAATTAAGCTAGGGTAGTGAGCTCTCCTTTCATTGTAGTGACAACACACACAATCGTTTGCCCTAATTTTTCAGGCAGTTTTAAGAAAGCTTACTTAAAAAGTCTTTATGGTTTTAATGTTTGTAATTCATTTAATGTGTTCTAAACCCATGTAATTTAGGTCAGAGACTATATTGCTTGTTGTTGGGTTTTTTTTAAAAAAAAAACATGGAAAGGATGACAAATATATGCTATGTAGAAAAAAGGATAGATTACATGGAACAGCAAAGTCAAGCTGCTTTTGGCTTCTGTTATGTAAAAAATAATGCTTTACTAAAAACTGTAGGCTGCTCTTGAAGAATCACGTAATTTTTATAACTCTGGGGAGTTTGCTTCTTCTTTTGCCATAACAATTAGGCATAACTATAAAGAATTGCTGTGCCTGAAACTAGTTTTAGTGCCATTGCTATTTTGACAGTTACCTGTGAAATTCGGGGATGGGGGGAAGGGGAACAATTCTGTTAAATTAGATTCAGTGTTTCAGGTAATCGCTTTCTTACAGCTGTTGGCATTTTCTCACTTCCTTAAATTAAATGAGATAGTTCTGAAGGTGAATCAGCTTGGCCAGCATGTATCAAACCAGTGATCACCAGCAGAAAAACGGTAGCTGGTGAATATAGACAACAGTGCACACTAATTGGAAAGAAAATCATTATTTTTTGACTCAAGGAAATATAAAAAATGACCCTTGGGCAAGATTAACTAAGAACACGACTGCTTCTACTGCTGTATTAAGGAACCTTGCTCGTTTGAGCCTTACATGTATCAGCTGCAATGATATATTATTTCTTTTGGTATGAATGCAAACCCGTAACATCTGAAGCTGCTTAGCTATAGCTAGATTCAGGTGTGGGTTTTGTTTTTCTGGTGCTTCGGGGGTTTTTTTGTTTGTTTGGTTTTAATTTATTTCGGGCTGGAATCTCTAGTTTCTGATTGACTTATTTTTATTTTTTTTTAATGAAAAACTGGCAATTTAATGTTAATTAGTTTGAACATGTATTCTCTGGCTTATTCAGATAAAGTTTCTGAACAAGTAATAGTTTACACTGAGGAAAAAATTTTTCTCTGTCTATTGGTAAGCATTCTCTGGTCTTTATAAGAAGAAATTACAGTATTTATAGGTTTTTTTTTAATGGATATTTGTAAATGTTTTTGTAATATTACCTGCAAAAAGAGCTACATTAATATAGTGAATGTCACACCTTCTTGGGATATTAATAAACAATGTGATTTTTCCATGGAGGTGTACACCACCTACCAGAAAATTACATGTTTTTCCCTTTTTCTGAAAATTATCAGATGATTCAGGAAAAAGGGAGCACCACAACAAAGAAAGAAGTTTTCTTAGTGTACTGCTCTTGTGATCTTTACCATGGAAAACCAAAAAGTTAGAACCATAAAATTAAAGCATACCATAAACCAAAACCCTATGTCTAACAGGATGCCTTTCAGAGGTCTTCACTAACTGATTTTTGTAGCTCTAGAAAATCAGCGATGTGGGATAGCAAATAAGCTTTACGCAGATTTACATTTCATGGGTTTCCATTTTGAAAGCTCTGCTGATTCAGCTACCAAACCTGTAATATGCTACAGTAATTGTATATAAAATTGCTGCTGTGCTGGCATGATTTTGCTGCGTTTGGTTTACATGCTTAACATTTTCTGTTTTCTTTAGTATCCCAATGCTAAGTTTAATATAAAGAAGTATTCCTACACACAGAGAAACAGAGCCCACCTGGAGTTCTTTGTATTCATACAGACCTGAAGTACTACTGCCAGCTTGGTGACCCTCTCAGTCCTTGAACCTCTGTGTACTCAGTGTCTGCATGGGCTATTTGCCTTATATTTTCATTACACTGAGACTGGCTGCTTTTGACTGTCCCTTGCTGCCACCTCATGTTGGGCATTTTATATCTTTAATCACCACCTACGCAGTCTTATCTGCTTGCTATCTTATGAGGTAAACAGTCTTGGGCTCACCACTTACATGGGAGGCTGCCAAGAAGTCTGACTCATTTAAGAAACACAAGACTTTTTAGCTTGTGTTTTTTGCGGCCTCTATTACTGCAATATCTTCAGACTTTCCAGTTTTTATTTCCAATTTATGTATTTCCTCACAACAAGCAACAAGTGGAGATTCCTCATTTGCTTTGTTTCTCTGCCTCCTTGGCATGGTAGAGAGAAATGTTGGTCGATCAAAGTAAGATGGTTTGAACTTCCCCTTGAAGTAGACGGTGACTGCATTCTCTGCTGAGTGTTAGAATTATGAGCCTTATGGTAAGAAACCTTTATTAGTCATTCCTGAGAAATAGGATCTTATTGTTTAATCTGAATGCACCCTCTTAGGGGACACAGCCTTCACATAGAGTTTTTTGGCATCTTGCGTGATTTTAAGTTTTCCCTTTGTATTGTGTTTTGTTTTATTAGATACATTTTTACCTTGAAATTAAGTATGTTCTGCAGTCCAGGTCCCAAAGGATTTGGAGGCACAACTGCACGAAAGTGCCCTGGCAGCCCTGTAAGGCCCAGCGTTCATCCCACATCTCCCAACACTCCTTGCAGAGTTGGGCAGCCCTGTGCCTTGCTGAATCTAAGACCTCCAGCTCGGATTTTGCTTGCCACATGTCCCTAGTGGCTGCTTCCCCTCCTTACATACAGTTAAAGCAAGAGCCTGGTTGCCACCTTCCATACATCCCCTGACCTTTGAGCTGATGGGAAGACATACCTCTCCTCTCACACCAAAGCACCCTGAAGGCTGCTATGAAGCCCAAGTCCTCCAACAGTCTGTAATTACAAAGCCGGGAAGGATGACCCTGACTGCCAGGAGGACCGCAGACACCAGTAACTAGTCCGTGAAGAAAGTTGGCCCGTTGTTAGAGGAGTGAGCTATTTGGAACAAAATGCAGATGTGAACTAAATGGGAGTAGCTTGATCTTTTCTATCCAGAGGTAGGTGAAGGAAGTGGTATCATCCAGCTGGAGGCTGTGCTGGATTTCTGGCAGGAAATTATGGTCTTATTTCCTTGAGGACATGCTTTGTGGGTAGATACCTGTGCTGTCCCTGTATTCCTGTGCAGGTTTGGATAAAATGTCTATCCAGGACTAGGCACTTGTGAGGATCCAAATTACCAAGGAAGGCAGATGCCTGCTGGCAGAACTGGTACATCCTGACATTAAAACATTTACATCAACAATATTAACAACTCAGTTGCATTCTGAGTTGCATCAGGTGATTTGGCAGGACTCGGTGACCTCAGCACCTCTCTGTTTCCACAACTTGAAAAGAGAATTACAACACTGCTGATGCCTATCTGGTGGTTGAAGACTCAGGAGCTGGGTAGGTGCCAGTCTCCAGCAGGGACACAAAGTGCCTGCTTGCTTTATTCTCAAGTCTCAGTCGTTCTTGCTCTCTATGGCAAAATGCTGGAGGAAAAGCAATGAGATCTTGAGTCAAATTCTTGTATCTATCCTTAGCTTAGTCACTGCCATACGCAGTATACCGATTGCTGTGAATGCCTTTCAAAAACCTATGCACGCCCTATCCATTACACGGAGTGCGTTAGACATTGAACCTAGAACACTGGCTGCCATTTCAAGAGCAAAGTCCTTTGAAGGTGAAGTTAAAGTTGTGTCCATGACAGGCCTTGCACTCTTTAGATCTCCTACTTCATCCCTCTGGAAATTGTCTTTGACTCATTTTTTTCTTGGAGATTCATTGTTCCTAGTCTCCCTCCTGAAGTTTGGCTGAAAATTAAGAACCAGCAAAATGCAGTGTAAGCCCATTAGCCTGCCTATGAATTTCCAAACCCCTCTATTCTTCTACCTTTAGCCTGTCTTCCTCAAAAATTTTACTTATATCCAAAAACCTTAACTGTAGTCCAGTCATCTGTTGTTTGTTCCCTTCTCAAATTAGAAGAACTTGTCTTCCCCTTGACACAGAGGCACCCTCCCAGAAAAGCTTTATTCTATAAAGTCCTCTGCCTGCATTTGTTTGAACTACTTCCTTTATGGCAATTACTTAGGTCCTCTCAAGCGGTCTCATATTCTTCAGGTTTAATAAAGCAAGTCTCTGTTATTCTTTTACTAACCATGGGGTGAAGGACAGCTGTAAATGCCTCATCATGTTTTCCAACCACTGATGTGAGACCCCAATGCACAATTCCAGTTGGCAAGATCTGCCAGCAGATAAGAGGACGTAAATCAGTGCATATTGCCATTATTTCCCTAATGTATCATTGCTTAAAACCTGAATGGGAGGGAGTCAGGGTATCAATATTAGCTACTGTTTTCAGCAATAGGAGGCTAGGATAAGGTCATCGTTTAATTTAAATGGTATTTTAATTTATAAATCAAAAGTGTATTTGGCGCATACGCCGAAGAGACTAGAGCCAAGTAACCTGTCCTTATAATTGCAAGTGATCCTAGTGATTGTACAGCCTTCTTTGGTACTTGATTATTCCTTGAGCGAACTAACATGCCTTAACTGCCCTGACCAGCCTCACCTGGGACCTTCACCCATAGTTGCAGCCCATTGGTCTAGGAGCTTATCTTAAGCTTATGCCTGGGGAGCCAGTTCTTCTCTGAGTTGTGTTGTAGGTAGTGGCCTTGTCTCCTGGGTGGATTAAGACTTATATTTGAAGTTGATTGTCTCCAGTGCTGTCTTCTGGATGGGCTGCAGACCTACCTTTTAGTCTTGCCTCTACTCTGGTGCTGTCTCTGCTGCTTCTGACTGGGCTGTCTGGATGGACCATGCGGCGTGCGGGACGGCTATGCAGGTGCTGCAGGACTGTGCCCTGGCTGGTAAGGACACCGCCTGTACTATGGTCACCCTTGGCTTCTGCTTATCCTCCTTCATGAGGCAGCCCGTTCTTGCGGCTCCCTGCCAGCGAGGGGTGGCTGCCGCTCGCCCTCCGGCATCGCGGTCTGCAGACCAGATGTGAAGGAAGCACAGCCAGTGCGGGCAGGAGAGGGGGACAGTCCCTCTTGCTGGCGCCCGGAGTTAAGCTGCATTGGATGTGAGGTGAGTTCACGCCCGAGAGATCTTTCTCCCACCACAATCACTTTTCTAGGGTTTAGCTTGAGAAAACCAGTATTTCATCCAGTGCTTTGAACTTCATGGTCTCTTGTCACTTGAAGTGACTGAAAATCCATATAGAGTTTCCTGTGCTGGTGATTTAAGGGCACTGTGTAGGCATAGCTTTGAAAATGTTGGCAAATATTTAGGTGGAGTTTGGAGGTGACCTTAAGCAGGTTCCTCATGTAGTCGGATCACTCTGGGAGAAAAGCCTGATTGTTTGGTTGGGGGGTGTGTGTGTGTGTGTGTTATTTCCCCCCCTCTTTTCACCTCTCCCCCAAAGTCAAGCATGCATACCTTTGAGTAGCCATCTGACTTTTTTCTGTTGTTGTTTTTTTTTTTTTTTTTCTCTGTCATTTTTTATAGTTTTCATTAGATCAGTATCACTCTGCTCATTTGACTGGGAATTTCCCCCGGGAGTGTGCCGTGCCAAAAGTAGTATTATTTCATGACAGATTTACATGAGAACAGGTTTTTCGGGTTCTTGGTGGTAAACTGTATGGAAATATGTACATTGGAAAACTGTGCTTTTCTGCAGAAAACTCAGCAAGGTCACAAACTTTCCTTTTTTTTTTTTTTTTTTTTTTTTTTTTTTTAATATAGCTACTTTCACCCCACCAAATAATTGCCAGCCAGCAGTGCAACCAAGGACTGTGGCCAGCATACAGTTGTTATGGTTCCAGAGCCTTTTATCTCCCTGGAGGGGTGCTGTGCATCTGATGCTGAATGGTTGTTTAGATTACTAGTATGATGAAAACTTGAGATATTTTGTTGTTTCTCTTCCAAAAAGTAGATGGGGGGGAGGGGGAACCCAACAGTTTTATTGGAGTAGGAATGTTTGCAACTTGAATTCTGTTCTTCCCCAAAATAATACTTGCGTGTGGGAATTAGTGTTTAGTACCATTGCTTAAACTGCGAATGATCCTGAATACGTGCTTCAGACAGGGTGGTTTGTCATGCAGTGGGAGATGACAGCCACAGAGAAGTAGGCCATATTACAACTTCTATGTCTTAGACAGCTGAAGAAGGGATACGATTAATACCTTCTTCCATGACTAAACCTTGTCCCAGGGCCTGGTAGACAACACCCTTGTACACTGAGAGCATATATATCGCTTTACTGGCGAAGTCCCTCCTCTGTCCTCAGCCTGAGCCTGTGGAAACTGCAGTGGAAGCTCTGTCATTCATTCACCCTCACAAACTAAAACTCTGTAACCTGAGGAAGCAGTTAATTAGGGCACAGTTGTGGCTGACTCTGCTGAGTCTGTAGCTTGAGACTCCAAACAGACTGTATAAAGTTGCACAAGCACCATCAGTAGAACTATAAGCTGAAATCAAGGCATGTAACTGAATATCCACGTTTGAAAAGCCCAGCTGGTGTAATTGGGCATGTAGTTAGGCAAGCAGATCTGGGTGTACACCTTTTTAAAACCGTCCAGTAAGGCTGCACTTTTAGCACTTGTTCCCATTTGTGCTAACTTGCAGGAACTGGAGAATTAAACATTATCATGTTTATTCAGGTCAGGTTTTCAGGTGATTTTTGAAGAACCACATCTGAAACTCACAAGGTTTTACTGAAGAACTGTATCATTTAAGAAAATATAAACTTATTTTGTAGTTTTAATCAGCTAGTTTGTAAAACCGGTTTTGACATGATATGTAATCTCACAATTTAAGTAAAGAATATGTAAATAAATGGTTAATATTGCTGAAATATGCATTTTGCTTCTTCAAATCAAATCTTTCAGCCATTGTCTTCTGTGCAGATTTCGCCCCCTGCTTTTTAAGTGTATTCTATATAAAGTTTTAATGTGCTTTTTTGCATTTAACTGTCTAAACCTAATTTTTACAGTAGCTCAGTGTATGCACAATAAACAAGTTTGAAAACATAGCTCTTAAAATAAGTGTTGAATATGACATTTTATTTAAATACTATGGATGTGATATTTGTTGAAAACACTACAATCTATACTCAAATATTTATTTTCTTAGACATACACTCCTCCAACGTGAGCGAACTATTGTTTGTGATAGAAAGGGTAGTCTTTTCATTTTGTAGTCACATAACTCGGTCCTAAAATGCCCTCTACTGGTCACAGTCAGCAGGCAGTCAGCAAAGCAAAAGTAGTTAAGGTTGGGAAAACTGATCTCATAATGAGTTGCATCACCCAGCACAGTTTCTGGATTTTGAAGGAATTCCTTATTAAACTTTACAACTGTGTAATATGGAATAATTTACAAGAGAAAAAATTAACTAGTGCTAGTTATACTTAAAGATGTTTCTAAAGAAAAAATATATTTTCTTGTACTGGAATTAAAAAACTTTTGGTTGACATAATCCCCCCCTCTCCCCCCCCCCCAGGACACAAACAACATTATGTTGCTGAAGCTAGTATGTGTGCTGGGAAAAAAAGGCAAGTTCTAACATATTGATATTCTAAAATTGTGGAGGAAGGAGAAGCCAAACATGTAACAAAACTAGGGGAGAGTAAAGAGTTTCACCACTGGTGTTCGCTGATCTGTCAGAGTTGCCTCCCCTTTCCAAATCTGATTATAATGTATAAGTAGAAGGGGGAGATCTAAATTGCTTTGTGTTGTACTGATGAAGTAATGGGCCCAGAGAGTTAAAGATGTTAATGCAATCATGTCACTATACAATAGACAGTTAAGTGTGGTTCTGGAGTATGCATACAGTGATCATATAGGGCTTAGTAGTGTGAAAAGACGTCATGTTAAAATTTTTCTGAACTTTTTTTAAGTCTTAAACATGGAAAGTTATTGATATATTTGAAGTGTAAAATATTACAGCTTTTATTTTCTCAAAGCCCTTCTTTTTAAAATATATGAACACATATATACATGAATCTTTTTCTTTGATAGTCTTATAGATAGTCAGAACAAGGTTATAACCTTCCTTGTTAAAGAGAATATTGGCACAGGCTACAGATACTTTGGTAATTCTTACTATTAGAGTAAAATCCTGCTTCTTTTAGGACAAAACAAAATTATTCAAAAAAATTAAACAGATGAACAGCCTATTTGGAAATTTCCCATTTCTGTTGTTCATACTGGCAACCATGGCTCTGGGAAAGCATAGACACTACTTAGCAGTACTGCAGTCTGAAATATTTGTGGTATCATCAGATTTTTAAAATATTCCCTTTAGATACATTTCTGATTCATGGAAGTGTGTTTGTGTGATGACTTCATCTGACTTTTTTATATGTCAGTTTTGTAAGCCTCACTGATGTCTGTAGAACTGTAAGCGGTCTTTGAACTGCAGCGTAGCACCAATTTAGTTTCAACTTCTGACTGTGGCAGTGTCAAGTAACTCTCTTGGTGTTTTGTTCTGGGGTTTGTTTTTGGCACAAAGGTACTCATCATTGAGGATGGTGACACAGTGGTCATGATGACAGAACCCACATCTTTTAGGCCCCTTAATGACATGGTGGAAATTATGGATCTAAAAGAACTAATAGATAGCTGTATCGGGTAGTATTCCATTCTCACACTAAGCTGTCCACCCGTTAAGTCTCATTTCCAGCATACCAATTCTAGTGATTTATTCCAGTCTCAGGCACTCCATTGTGTGCTCCTAATACAGTTATTGTGTGGTTTAGGCATTTTTTGAGGGATAAATGCTGTCATTTAAATTTGACAGCATCTATAAACACTGGAACATAAGAGACTTGAGTTATAGTTCTGTTACTGTGGACAACCAATAGCACAAGTTTCTGTACTCAGGTGTAAACACTGGCCTTGTCTGAACCTCCAGAGCTTTTAGGATCCAAAACTATTGATTGGCTACTGCACTTTGTATTTTCTTGAAAGAATATGTACTTCTCTTACGGTTCAATTTGAAGGAAATCAATAGGGTTAGAACTTCAGGAGTGCTGAAATACTACTTTGTGAAGTTGGGAAGAGAGGAATACTAACATGGAATTTTCAGAGTGGTGAAAAAATGGCTGGGCAGAGGCACTTAACTCTTCACTACAGAAAGTACTATGCTTTGTCAGACATATATGGCAGCAATGGTGACTAATCTTTGTATATGTGGAGAGAGAAAATCAGAAGGAACAAGTGAAAATACCAGTATTCTATGTCTTTTCAGTCAGTCAAAGTATTTCTTTTAAACATGGAACTGCATCCTTGCAGTAGCTTGTGTGGACGCAGAGAGAGACAACTATTTGGAATGCTGTTTCCATCAATGTTCATAATGCTGTATCCTATTTTACTCACATTGACTCCCACACTAAGACAGAGAATTCGAGCCTGTTTTGTAAACTTTCACAAAAGATCCTTCCAAAATCCTAAAGTGCGGGCATTTGAATTATTAATTTTATCTGCCTTGGCATAAATCTGAATATGTGGATGATTTATGCTTAAAAGATACTTTAATTATCTGTGAGATAATACTGTTATATTGTCTCCAAAACCATATTACCCTTTAGGTTGATTTTAGAACTGTGTGTGAGTAAAATGAAAGCCGGTAAAAATTTAATCTCGAATGATGTGTGCCAGGCTCAAATTTTTTTGTTGTTTGTGTTTCTTAAACTTTGTGAATAGGTAGCGAATATAGTCTAGACTTCTCTCATAAAATATTCACAGATAAAAATTAATTTACTATCCACAGGATGCCATTATTGTTCCAGAAAAAGAAGATTGTCAGTATATTTATACGGCCATGCTAGTAAGAAATTACTTAACATATTCTAGACGTTTTAGATGTATAGATTTGTGTTATATGTATTAATGTTTTAACCTCCCACTTACAACAGTTACCCATCTTCTCCCATGCAGGTAATCAAAGCAAGGCTCCTTACCAAACCTCCCAAAATCTGAAAAGAAGCACAAGGAGAAGAAAAGTACAACTCCAACTGGAGGAATAGTGCATCTTTAATATCATTCTCTAGCCAAGGCCATGAATTGAGTAGTGCTTAGCAGCATTTTTCAATTTATTGACGATAAAAATCTTCCTTCTCAGAGGGAAACTTGAGCAATGATGGATACAGTGGTCTGGAGACCAAAGAGAGAACCATCTTGGGTGAATTTACAGTGGATCAATCAGAAGGACCACACCATTCAGTGACATAAAATCTAAAATTTATTTAAGCAGTTTGGGTATAACAGGTCCTTGCCCCTGTGTTCCAGTGGTGACTGGTGCCATGGACGTGGGGGAACAGGCTGCTCACTCCAAACTATCCATGTGCCCAAGTGCTGGCTAGTGGCCTGTCACCTACACGTAGCTGTTCCAGCTTTTTGTACAGTCCTGGATGTCTTGGGATGCCTCTTGGTAGGACTGTTGTTTTTACTATTTATTGGTTTTGAACTTAGACAGTCCCCGTAAGCCGTCAACAGCCTCTTGAGCTATATAGTCGTAGGACAATCTTTTTGACTATCCTTATACCTGAAGCTGACTAGTAGTCATTATTTGGGTCCCTGTCACCTTCTGGCATCCCACTCCATGTGTGTTACAAAGCCTTAAATTTTTTGTCAGCAATAAATAAAAATGATATGTGTCATGCTGCTTCAACTGTAGGCTTCTGATGTAGGGTTAGATGAAATCATTGCTGTCTCCTTGCTTGCACCCATCTGGTCTATCCCTGGCTGTAAGTGCACAGATAACCAGCAAGCAGTTCTAAAATGTTTGTATAAATTAACAAGGCTATTTTTACAAGGTAACAAATGCAGTTCTCTAGTCACATGCTCTAATCTTTAGGCACATGTTCCACCCTTTTCCAGAAATCTCATGATTATCTATGCATCATTTGCATCACAGACCTCATTAAGATTCTTCCTTTAATATTTGATTATTGTTAATACAAGTAAAACATATTTCCATAACAAATAAGGGCTAGAGTTTTTAACGCGTAACATGCTGGTCTATTTAAATATCCCACTTTATAATGTACTTAAAGATTGTTTGTGTTACTCTGTCATTCCATAGGCCAATAGTAGCTGCACTACTCTTGTATTTGTCAGAACCAGACACTGGGATTTTTTCCAGTCATCATTAAAATGTTGGCCTGGTACAGATCAGAAAGAATTCAGACTTACGAAAGCAAGTAAATTAGGAGTTATCCTTCTCGGAGTTTATCTTTGAGTAGACAGCTATAAAAAGATTTTCATCGACTGTAAGTCCTTATGATGTGATTGAACTGGTAATCTAATACTGTCAGCTTGTCACTGATCACAGTTTGTGATAACCTTGTCCAGTGCTGTCAGTATTGGACACAAGCCTCCACATGTTACTGTGTTATATTTCTGTAATGTGTTAATCAACATTGGAACTTTTTTTGGTATATCTGTGTAAGTTGGTGTGTGAAATCTGCTTGAACTTCTTAACAACATTCTGATTCTGTAAGAAATGTTGGTATTTGTACTATCATCCTTTATAATCAAGTAACTCGTCTCAAATATCTTCAGATACAAGTCCTGGACTATTGTATATTTACTTGGAACCTTTTTTTCCCCCTCTCCCTCTGGAGTCTAAATACGGAGTTTTCTCATGGGGAAAAAAGCAATGCAGACTTTGGCATTTGGATACATGAAAATAGATAATCTATGTTTTGGAGCTATTAATTCTTCACGATTTATAGGAAATATGCTAGAAATCATAGATGTATTACATGCATGTTTTCCCTATGCATGCATGCAGTAACATAACCTACTCTTAGAATTTTAACTCCTGACTTCTGACCCATGTTAGGGTCAGAAACTCTTTTTTGTCCAGGTAAACACTGATTAGTAGTAAAGGCATTTTAACTACATTAAGTTAGAATTTATTTTAGTGAATTATTACACTTCGTTAGTGTAACTTCAGTTGTGCAATACATCTTGATACTGCCATCTAAAAACTTCAAGCTATTTCACATAACGTAATCACAGTAAAGTGCTGGAGCTTAATTGAGAAATAACAGCACAACTGAACAAAGAGTACAGTCTGAGTTATACTCGTTAAGCAGGCCAGACCTGCTGATATGCTAGGTCTTTTGTGGAAGTAGCAGAGCTTTCTGTCCAAAATCCTTGCCTTTTCCTAAGTTTTGAAATCTGTCTTTAAAAATATGGTTGTCTAATCTACCATGTTACACAATAGCATTTGATATCTTGCTTGCTACAATATGCTACTTCATGTTAGAACAATAAAAGAAAAAAAATTGTTTTTATAAAGCAGGCGAGGAAGGAGATGAAATCTCTCTCGACAGCTGAACGCTGGTGAGACTCAACGTTCATGAAATTGGTGCCTGCATCTTTCAGCTGCTTCTGATTCATTCTTGGTATTGTACAAGGGAGATCTTTGAGTCAGCTCCTCATCTGCTAAAATCTGCCCCAAATACTACTGTGACTTAGCTTACCCATTTATGAAGAATGAGGCCATACATGCTCTTCTGCATACTGCCTCAGTAAGCCATGCTTTCAAGATGTTTTCATTGTCTATTCCACCATTCTGTAGTTTTATAAATGTTAAGAGACTGCTTGAATGCTGTCAGGGAAGTGGTCTTTCTATTCCTGCAGAGCAAATACTCACATTCTGTTATGTTATTTTCTGAATCTTCACAAGTTTTTGGACACCATAACTCCACTTCTTAACGGCTTGCCCAACTCCATTATGTTCCCAGGTCTCATGCCACAGGTCCATTACTCTACTTATTAATGTGCAATATCAAGGGTTTATTCATTTCAGAATGCTTCCTTGTTTGTACTGGTAGCTGCCTTAGCTCTCCTCATTGTATTTCTCTCTCAAAAAATTTGCAGATAACATCTTCTAGTGCATTTTCTTGCTGTTATGGTCCTGAGTCGAATTAGTTCTACTTTAATTAGGTCACAGACTCATGTCTTTATTTTGGGGGTGGGAAAAAAGAGTTAAGCTATAATAATTACTTATTACAAGGGAAAAGGTGTCTCTGATAATTCAAGGAAGCTGTCTTATAGCACTGAGATTTCAGGAAATATATGATCACCATCTTGTAAATGTTATGTGCTAGGCAATACATAGTTCTTACTGGATGTGTGCAATAAGAACAGAGGGGCATATATATTTCCTTTTTTAATCTAATAGGGAGTTTCAAAGTTTTCATTTTGCCTCTGGCCAGCAGGATTATTTTATCTGATGATATAGGTGCTGAAAGTAGCCTGCTTTTTGTCTGCTCAATGTTTGAACAATTGACAGTCCTCATTTTTTGGCAAGCACTGGAAAATAGTGACCTGTACAACATGTCCAGTCCTTTTCTCAATGAAAGCTGCCTGTATATGTTTCTGAATGGCCTAGCATACCATCATAACAATGGGGATTTTGCCATTCAAGGGATCAAATAGCCTCAAGGTTGAACTTTACATCTCGATTACAAAACCTTAATGGTTAAATCTTTTTGTTTCAAAAGTTATCGCAAGAACTTTTCCTCGTGTTTGGTCTCTGTGCTGATGTCCTCTTCTGCTCCACCCTATCATACCCTATGCTCCCTTTTCTCCCCAAATGCCCTTCCTGCACATAATCTTTTCCTCATGCCACTGTTGTCCCTGATCTTTCTGGTTTATCAAAATAGAGAGAAAAATGGAGGAGGAGGAACCTACCTGTACCCTCTGTAAAGAGTGTGTGGCATTCAATTTTGTAAAGCTGTCTCTTCATTTATTGACTGGTACCATCAGCTATCCATGTTATATAGGGCAGAGGTATGTTTGTAAGGCAATGAAGATGTTGCTGTCTCTGGTTTCTCTTTCTGCTACCATCTGTGCCTGAAGTGTCGAGTGGTATTTTGTGGCTGGAAACAGAATGACCTGCAGAAAAGAAAGTTGCAAAGGTGCACGTCAAATTTATGTGACAGGAACAGTTTCTAAATGCTTAAGGGTTTTTTTTGTCTCCTATTAGAATTTTTACACTAGTCCATCAGTCTACCATATAAATCATAAAGACCATATTTTTCTTCTGATAAGAAAATAAGAACTGGCAAACTAAGAAGTCCTTCCACATGGAAGGACTGATAAGTATTATTTGGGGTTTTGACAGGAAGATAGTGAATTCAGTTCTCTTCTAAGTAATAATTAAAAAAACCCCTATAGCCAGTCTGAATATAGAATGTGCTTTTCAGCTTGATAACCAAGATTTAGAAAACATCTAATATTGTGATACTTGCAGGAAAATCACAGTGGCTGCCAGGAGATCTGTCGTTCATCTTTAAAAAGTGTGAATAGAAATGCAAACCCTTTGCTTTGCTGCTCATTCCTGCTTTAGTCATCAGATCTAATATCATCTTGCTGATTACATATAAGACTTGGAAATTTTATACCCTGTGAGGTGGGTTGACCTTGGCTAGCTGCCTGGTGCCTACCAAGCCGCTCTATCACTCCCCTCCTCAGGTGGATAGGGGGAGAATAAGAGAGAGAAAAGCATACAGGTCAGGATAAAGACAGGGAGATTGCTCACTGATTACCACCACAGGTAAAACAGACTCAAATCAGGGGAAATTAACTTAATTTATTGCCCATTAAAAATAAAGTAGGTTAGTGAGAAACAAAGACAAAGCTAAAACCACCATCCCCTCACGAGTCCCTTCTTCCCAGCTTCAACTTGACTTCATTTCTGATTCTTCCACCTCTTCCCTCCTGAGCAGCTCATGGGGATGGGGAATGAGGGTTGTGCTCAGTCCATAACACTTCATCTCTGCCACTCCTTCCTCCTCGTAGTCTTCCCCTGCTCCAGCGTGGGCTCAGTTCCATGGGATATAGTCCTTCATTAACTTCTCCAGCATGGGTCCTTCGCATGGGCTGCAGTTCTTCAAGAACCGATCTAGCATGGGACCCTTGTATGGAGTGCAGTCCTTCAGGAGTGGACTGCTCCAGCGTGGGTCCCCCACAGGCCACAGGTCCTGCCAGAAAACTTGCTCCTGCGTGGGCTCCATTCCACAGGCTGCAGCTCCTGCCAGGAGCCTGCTCTCGTATGGGCTGTCCACGGGCTGCATCTTCCTTCAGGGCATCTCCACTTGCTCTGGTGTGAGGTCCTCGATAGGCTGCAGGTGGAGATCTGCTCCCCCGTGGAGCTCCCTGGGCTGCAGGGGGACAGCCTGCCTCACCAGGGTCTTCATCCCCACGGGCTGCAGGGGAATCTCTGCTCCGGTGCCTGGAGCATCTCCTCCCCTCCTTCTGCACTGACCTGGGGGGCTGCAGGGCTGGTGCTCTCACATCTTCTCACTCCTCTTTATCCCAGCTGTTGCACGGCATTTTTCACCCTTTCTTCAATATGTTATCACAGAGGTACCACCAACATCACTGATGGGCTCAGCTTTAGGCAGTGGCGAGACCATCCTGGAGCTGGCTGGAACTGGCTCTGTTGGACATGTGGGCAGCTCCTGGTGTCTTCTCAGAGAAGCCAGATCTGCAGCTCCCCTGCTACCAAAACCTTGCCATAAACGCAGTATAACTTGCATCTTCTTAAAAGGAAGTGGAATACTGAAATTCCTTCTAAATGTTAATAAAGAGCTGTGTCATCCTTCTTCAATGTCTGTTGTTCTAAGAAGGTGCCACTATTTTATCCTCCAAAATACTATTTCTAATGAAGATAATATTTCCTGGTTTCACTGACAGAAGCATATGCATCACATAAATAATGATAAGACTGAGAATGACTTTTTTTCCTAGTGGAAAAGAATTGATTTTACCATTTTGTCTCCTACATTAATGGTGGTAAAATTACTTTTTTCATAGCTCTTCTCATATATATGTATTTTATCCAAGTTCAGTTAAATTACTGTTTTCACTTGAAATGGAGAATGTTTTGGAGCCTTCCTTATCAAGGGCTCCAGAAATCTTTGGTATAGGGATCAATGCTGGATCTGAGTTTTTTATTAATCATTTTTTTCCTACATTTCTCCTTTGAAGAATGTTTGTTTTGCCATTTAGGCAGAAGCTGTTTAGAAGCCATAGAAAATGGAGTACGAAGCCTTTCTCCTGTTATTAAATTTCCTATTTTAATGCAGAAAAAAATGACTGATAAGTTAATAATGTTTTGGAAAATTTGCTGGTGTTTGCATAGCTGTAAGTCAGCAATACATGTGGAAATATGGAAAATTAGGAAAACGTACAGCAGACAATGTATGCTGATCTTCTTTCTATGAAACATTTCCTCCAATTTATCTACTTTAATGTATGCAAAATAAGAAAATACTCAATGTAGCATGACACCACTTCTCTTATGGAAGGATATTTTACAACAGTGATTCCAATAATGAACCTGATGGAAACATGTCCTATATATTACATACCACTATTCTTTTGTTTCTTAGTTGCTAATGCTTTGCTGAGAGAGATTAAGATGAAATTTGTGCTGTCATTGTTATACAGTTTATTTAATAGCACAAATAGCTTCTTTGCTTCTGTCACAAGGCAAAAAGCAAAGAAACTCATTTCCACCGCTTGTGACTTTTTAAAATTAATAAGGACTGTCCTTTGAGACAACAAATCTGACATGACTATGCCGTTATCAGAGCACCACATAATTACAGGCTGTCGTAGAACACTAGTGGGAACAGTTTGGATCTGTCGTCTTTACTCTCCCCCAATCAGGTATTTATACACACTGAGAAGATTCCCTTGAGCCTTCTCTCCTCCAGGCTGAACAGTCCCAGCTCTCTCAGCCTCTCCTTGTATGACAGGTGCTCCAAGCCCTTCATCACCTTTGTGGCCCTTTGCTAGGCTCTCTCCAGCATGTCCATGTCTCCCTTGTGCTGGGGAGCCCAGAACTGGACATAACACTCCAGGTGTGGCCTCACCAGTGCTGAGCAGTGGGGAAGGATCACCACCCTCGACCTGCTGCAATGCTCTTCATAATGCAGCCCAGGAGGCTGGTGGTGCCTTTGCCATGAGGGCACGTTGCTGGCTCACGGTCAATTTGGCACCTACAGGACCCCCAGGTCTTTTTCTTCCAAGCTCCATTCCAGCTGGTCAGCCCTGGTGCCTGGGGTTATTCCTCCCCAGGGGAGGACTTGGCATTTCCCTATGTTGAACTTCACTGAGTTTTCTTTCAGCACGTTTCTCCAGCTTTTTGCGGTCCCTCTGAATGGCAGCACACCCATCTGGTCTATCAATCCCTCCTCCCAGTTTTGTATCATCTGCAAATATGCTGAGGCTGCATTCTGTCTCATTGTCCAGGTCACTGATGAAGACGTTAGACAGTACTGGCCCCAGTATTGACCCCTGGGCCACACCAGTACTGACTGGCCTCCAGCTGGACTTCACCCTGCTGGTCATAACCCTGTGAGTCCAGCAGTTCAGCCAGTTTTCAGTCCACCTCACTATCCACTTACCCAGTCTATTTCGGTTTGCCAATTTATCTTTAGTCTTAGGTCGTGCCAGATGTGGAATAACAACCTCTAGGAAGTTTTGTTACTTTTGTAGTGTGGTTTCTAAGTTTTCTCAGTGATACTGCCATTGGCTTCTTATTCCTGAAATATAAGCAGAAGAATCTCATATTGCTTTTCTCTTTTTTGTATTTATTCAAGACTGTTCACAGCCCGAGTTCATCAAATAAATTCTACTTTTGGTAACCTGCATTTTAATGAAGATGAATAATGAGGCTATTCTAGAAAACAGATGTCCTGCAGGATTGGATTTGCTGTGGGGAATAGAGGGAGATTCTCCCTTCATCTTCATTACCATGACTCCCTGCAGCATGAGCAATCCAGGTAAAGCGACAGAGGAACTACCCTGTGCTTGTGCATGCTTTCCCCATACTTAGACGACTTTGGGACCTCTTCTGTATTTTAATAACAGATTTTGCTAAAATACTACCCTGTTGATATGTCATCAGGAGATACCTTACTGTGGAGACATGCTTTACTCTCATGCATAAAATCCCTGTGATAGCAACAGCCTCTTGTGCAGTACAGGAAAAGTTCCAGCCCATAGCTGTTGTCCTTTTAAACTCTCTATATGGGTTGTCTTTAAGTGAAAGCTCTCATATTAGTGTCTGCTGCATGGACTTGTTTTGCAAGCTTCTGTCCTTTTTTAAAAAGATCTGTTAATATTTTCAACAACTTTCTTTGCATATTTGAACTTTAAAACCCAAGAACTGTAAAGTTAGGAAATCCTCCTTGTTATTTCAGAAGTAGTGTTTGTCTCTGGAAAGGCAAGCCCTCTTTTTTTCCTTGGATGGTTTTCATCTATTACTGGCAACTGATTTCTTTTTTGAATGGTCTTCCTTTCTGTTTGTTTGTTGGGTTTTTTTCATATAATCTATATACTTTTGCTTTATACATCGGAATCCTGCCTCATCCTTAAGTGGCACATTTAATAAAAAGTTCGTGGTAGTGTTTTCTCTTTTTTCATCAGAATTAGTTCTTCCCTTGGATATACATCTCCCGTGGAGGTCTAAAAGCAATAGATAGTTCTTCTATTGTGTCTGTCTTTTGCAAGTTTGGAGACCTAATCAGCTAATTTTCAACTTGATTTATAAGCTGTGCAGCTTGTAGTGAATTTATGGACATTGCCTCTTTTAGACAATGTATTCTTGGATTCATCTTGCAAAATTCTCATTTTCAGAAATAGTGCTTTTTTTTCAAGATCCTGCATGTTGCAAAGAAAATGAACACTTTCCTCCCAAACCAAGATGTTTGAGGAGAAATAATTCTGTCCTTTCAGTGAAAGTACAAGTGATCAATACTTTGATATGTTGTTTTGCTTTTTGTTTGTTTCTGCACTTTTCCTCTCAGTTCTTATGCCTGAAGAAAGCCCTTACATTTGAAAGTTCTCTGACTTTTTTTTTTTTTTTTCCCAGGTCCATCATCAGTACTGAGTTTGTCTTCAAAATTAACTTTTTCATTCTTTTTTTCCCGTGAAGTCAAGATTTTATTTGTTTTCTTGATTTATGCCCTCATTTTTATTTAACGACTTGCTAAGAAAAGGCTGAGCTTAATGCTGGCCTAAGATTCTCTAGTTCCACTCTCTTTCTTAGTGTTTGGGGAGACAAGTGTTGATGTTTTGCTCTCTTTGATGCTGGAATATCTGCCATGAATCTGTCGGTAGATTAGTGGATATTCCCCTGTCAGTTAGAGAAGACCATCTCTTTTTCTTTTTTTTTTCTTTCCCTCCCTCCAGAAACAGCAAGTTATTGCTTTCAAAAACTTCAGAATACAAAATAAATCAGTGAAACAAGATTTTTTTTTTTCAATATAAAAACTTCAGATATATCCCAGTAGAACGAGAGCAAATGAAAGGATTAAGTATTAGGGATTAGCTATTTGCTAATTAGCTTTTAATAAGTGAGGAATTTTCTCTGCCAGCATATATATCTTCTGCTTTGATAGTTTAGCGGGAACACTGAAACAAGTTGTTCAACCTGAACGATGTCATTTCTGAATGGTACTCGTATTGCCTCTAAGCTAGTTGAAGATTTTCAGGAATAACTCTTTTTTCAACAATGTACCTGGGTCTTACAAACATCAAAATTTTCAGTTGGAAGTGAAAATTTTGAAATATTTTGTAAGAACAAAAAGTGGAGATGTCCAGTAAATGCTAGAAAATGATTTCAACAAACTAAAGTAAGGAAGATTTTATGAAGAACTATAATTGCAATGATTTTATTTTTTTTTTTCCTTATCATTGAAAGATACTTGTTGTGTAACATGCTGTACTGATGATCTTTGTGTCTCAATCTTTGATATAATTAAGAATGTATCAAGTCTCTCTCCTATATAATTGAAAGAACTGGTAGGAAAGTTGCTATTATGGTGATTACGAATTATGGAAATACAGTCCAAGAACAAGCTTGCTTCTTAATTTAAAATCAAATTTGTGCATTTCAAACAGATTTGGGAGCATTTTCAATACACTGAGACTAAAAAAACTTAGAGAAAGAATGGTTTGCACTCTGGGGTATCTAGCTGTTAATCAGTGCTCAGTATTATGAGAGAGGATGGATAGAAGTGAAAGATGATTGCTTACTCAGCCAAAGTTCCTCTGGTGGTAATGTCCTCCTAGGTACAGGGCAAATTATCTTTTAAAAGAAGTAAATTAAAAGCAATGGTGTGCTTTTATCTGCCTCCTCTTAATATGCAGAATTAATAATTTCAAATAATTTGTGTGAATTCAAATGGTAAGTATTGTAGGGACTGTCAATACAGTGCATTGTATCAGTTACAGAAGAACTTGAATGAAACCAAGTACTACAGTCTGTTTTTTAAAAGTTTGGACCAATTGAGGGAGAAACGTAAGCACATACACTGACTTAACTCCTGGCTTACCCCCCTTTCCACAATCTCCAATTCCTCCTGTACATGAGGGAAGCAAGGAGGAAGTTTCACTTGGTTTTGTGTGGCAAGGTTTTGGTAGCGGGGCGGGGGGGTGGGGGTTTACAGGGGTGGCTTCTGTAAGAAGCTGCTGGAAGCTTCCCCTGTGTTCGAGAGAGCCCATACCAGCCGGCTCTGAGACGGATGCGCTGCTGGCCAAGGCCGAGCCAATCAGTGATAGTGGTAACGCCTCTGTGATAATGTTTTTAAGAAGGGAAAAAAGTTGGGACGGACAGAAACAGCCACTGGAGAGAGGAGCGAGAAGATGTGAGAGCACCAGCCCCGCAGCCCCCCAGGTCAGTGCAGCAGGAGGGGAGGAGATGCTCCAGGCGCCGGAGCAGAGATTCCCCTGCAGCCCGTGGGGATGAAGACCCTGGTGAGGCAGGCTGTCCCCCTGCAGCCCAGGGAGCTCCACGGGGGAGCAGATCTCCACCTGCAGCCCGGGGAGAGAGGACCCCACGCCGGAGCAGGGGGGTGCCCGAAGGAGGCTGGGACCCCGTGGGAAGCCCGCGCTGGACCAGGCTCCTGGCAGGACCTGTGGCCCCACGGGGGACCCACGCTGGAGCAGTGTGCTCCTGAAGGACTGCACACAGTGGAAAGGACCCACGCTGGAGCAGTTCGTGAAGAACTGCAGCCCGTGGGAATGGCCCATGTTGGAGGAGTTCATGGAGGACTGTCTCGCATGGGTGGGACCCCACGCTGGAGCAGGGGAAGAGTGTGATGAGCCCTCCCCCTGAGGAGGATGAAGCGGCAGAAATAATGTGTGATGAAATGACCGTAAACCCCATCCCCATCCCCCTCTGCCGCTGGGGGGGCTTGGTGGAGAAATCCGGGAGTGAAGTTGTGCCCGGGAAGAAGGGAGGGGTGGAGGGAAGGTGTTCTGAGATTTCGTTTTATTTCTCATTACCTTAGTCTGGCTGATTTGTAATAAATTGAATTAATTTTCCCCAAGCTGAGTCTGTTTTGCCCATGACGGTAATTGGTGAGTGATGTCTCCTGTCCTTATCTCGACCCACAAGTTCTTTGTTATATTTTCTCTCCCCTGTCCAGCTGAGGATGGGGGAGTGATAGAATGGCTTTGGTGGGCACCTGGCGTCCAGCCAGGGTCAACCCATCACAGACCCTGTGTATGGACCATGGACATGTCAATCAATGCATCTAATAATCAGATACCCAATAAAACTTTTTTTAACTCTAGTGACACTAATTTCATAGAACAAAGTTCATATTTTTCCCTTCTCACATGAGTTTTGGTAGAAATTTTTCCATCTAACAGATATAAGTTTATAAATTGAAAATTCCTCAGTCCTAGCCTGCTGTTTTGCTCTGAGCAACAGGGCAGTCAAATAAACAGGCAAAGCACTGGAAAACTGACAGACATGAGATTCATAAGGGCAAGTTTAAGTGCTCCTCTAAAACCAGTTTGAAAGCATCATTAATCATGCTGGGCGCTGAGCCAGTATAAGCCACTAGTTACAATTGTATTACTCATTTTAACAGAAAAGATGAACTTTTCTCTGCTTCCCTCTGCATGGTTCTTTGCACCGAAAGTACATCCAGCCTCAGCTAGAAGTCTTCCGTAGTAGATTAGAAAAGGGAGACAGCGGGAGATTTTAAAATGATAAAATGAATGTCTTTGCATTGTCCCACTCTCCCCTTCATAATCTTCAGTTTGCAAAGGTATTCTTTCATTAGAAATATATCCCCTGCTTGAATTGTAAAACTAATGGCAAGTCTTTCTTCTGCTAAGGGATACTCTACACACTATGCAAACAGCAAAAGAAAACCAAAGTAGATCTCCAGGTTATCCATTCCTCTACAGCAGGTTACTAAAAGGACACACTGCCTCTACCAAAACTAAGTTCAGAAGCATTTCTGTGGACCACTTGCATTGTCTCCTAATGTTAGTGTACCAACACTTTAAAGGTAAAAAATAAAATAAAATTGTCAACAGAAACTTTTTGAGTCATCTTATTGTTTCTCCCTTGCTCACTGTAGAACTGGGAAACAATAGGTTTTTTCCACCTATAATTCGCTGCAGTCATCTGGGGACTAATTTATGCTAATCAAGTCCTTTGAAGATGAAACATACAATTCTTCGATTTTATGGATGTAGATTTGAAATTTGTGGATGTAGGTTTAGAGGCTTTCACCTCTCAAGGACTTGCACATCACAAAGTTCAGGAAGGATATACTTTGCCCTTTACCCGAACATTATGCCATTTTCATTTGAAGTAAAGATTAATTTTAAAGACTTGTATTTCAGTGCATAAATTTAAATAAACTTGGGATTAAACCGGGAATTCTAGGAGGACCACATACGTCACCTTCATTTCTATTGGTTCTGAGTCTTGCTATTGCATGCTTCTTTATTTAGTTCTTCAAGTACAGACAAGAAAAAAAGTGTTCAATTTTGGTCTTGAAATAATTACCAATATTCCCAGTTTAATGCATTTTTTATTTAGTTCAAGGTGAAATTTCACAATGGACATTTAATTAGATAATGAGGCATCTGTATGAATTTTTAACCTTTGCATCAGCAAAATACATTTCATGGAAATGAGGAAGTATATATTAAAGACAAGATAAAAGACAGAAATTGTTTTCTACCTGGAGGTGCTTGCTGGTCCATTATGATCCCTGGAGAAAGGCTCTGTAAGGTATTTAAAAAGCTATTTATTACAGTTAACACTACAAGAAGAGAATAGTATAAGTAATCTTATGTCCCTTTAGAGGCTTGAAACCCCAAGTGGTGTAGCATCAAATGGGCCTCTGGCCCCCACTCAGCACGCCGTGCAGACCCCATCCATGGAAGAGGTTATCCCCTTTTGGTCCTTTGAGCTACTTCTTGTTTCCTTACAAGGAAGCAGCTCTATTTGTCATTTCTACTGTCAGGCAGGAGGGATGTTCGCGTGAGAACTCGTTGCTGCACAGTTAGATGAAAGCAAGGCCAGGCAGGCGGTGTAATTGCCGGTAGCGAGTGGGAGCTGCCTGCAGGCTCCTCTGTTAAAATCAGCCGGTTGTGTTTGTCCTGCAGCCAAAATTTGGGCAGCACAGGCCGGAGGGGTGTGCTGGTCGTGCCACGTGCAATGGTCAAGCAGTCAGGACCACTACACCACTCCGTAATGATGTTTTACTAAGTAAGTTATATTTTAAAAGTGAGTAAGGATGTGTTGATACCTCTGAACTTCAAGAGGCTTTTATTTTCCTCCGTTTCAGGGATAATAGGATAAATCAGGTTGTAAATGGGAAACCCCAGGGAAGCTGCTTGAATTCCTTGTTGAGTCCACAAGCAATTTGTTAGGTAAATAAACCGTAAGTGTTCTTAAATCATTTATTCAAATACAAGGTGATTTGTAAAGTTAAAGACTGCTAATAAATTGGTATCACAGAGCTGGTAAAACACATTATGTTTGACCAACTTTGGTATAACTCCTGTGACATGAATGCAACTACTGCATTTTACATTTCAAAAGCAAAAGAGAAAGAACCAGGCAGAGAAAGCAACTAAAATGAGGTGAATGAAATGTAGTTAGAGCTGATTATTGCATTTACATTTTTTACATGGATTTTAAAATTGCAGCAATGGAGGCTCCTTCTTTGACCTCTGATAACAAAACATTGGAAGTAAAATTACAGTAATTCATGAAAAACAGTGGATATGAACATATAATGGAGAGTTAATGGAATATTTAGGAAATAAGGAGTAGAATGCAAAAGTAATAGTGCAATGAACACTTCCCATTTCAGAAAGAGTGTGGGCTGACCACTGTGAAGATGCACTTTAATTATGCAAAGTACATTTCATTAGTTGTTTCTTCTCTAATAAAAACACAGACCAGTGTGTATATCTATCTATCTAAAATCAGTTTATCTTACAATGAGACCCTCTCACCAGGCCGTCTAGTACTGTGAGGTTCCCCCTTAGTTCTGTTCTGTGAATTCTCATCTAAAATTTGTTGTATGCACAAGATGTTGTTCTTCATTGTATAGAACTAATTCATATCATGTTCCCTCTCTCCATCATTTCACTCATGCAGAAGCAAGAGGTCTGTGGGGGGCATTAATGCTTTGTTGTTTTCCACACTACCCACTGCAAGTAAATTACATTAACTTGTTATGTATTCTGTGTAGAGCTCTGTATTGTGCTCCAAAAACGCAACGACGAGAACAAGAAGACCACTGGTAACTAGTCCAAACACTTCTCTGTATTTGATGTGGACATAGTGAACATTTTTTTCATTTCTCTTCCCATTGTTCTGTATATAGCACATAAGCAAATTGTTTTTCCTTTGCATTTCTGTAGTAGTTTTAATAATGTATTTAAGCACTGATCAATAAATGATCTTTCTGAAAACTCTATATACTCAAAATAGGACTGGATAGTTCTTCATTTTTTTCCCATAGCAAATTGTTAAATTGTATTGTAATAAGGCTACACTGCAGTATGAGAAAACACACCAAAATGAAACTATGCATGCCTTATAGAGCTTTTTCCTGGGTAGAAGACAGAAATAGTAAGCCTTTCATAATTGATACTAGTGATTTTTCTGAATACTTTTTAGCATGCATGAGTCTAAATGTGGTTGAAAACAGACTAAACGCCTGTGAAGAACAGAATATATTAGAATATAGTAGTCTTCTATGCTCATACTTGGCTTTATGGGAAAAGGAATTGATAACATGTTCAAGATCAAATATGAAATAAAGGAATGAAAATAGTGTAAGCTCACACAATATATTTAAACTTCAGATTTGTACGACCAGAAGTATTTTTTTTCTCTTTACTTACATTTAGAAAAAAAAATCGTTCATCTTCAGTTGGACTTGATCTGAATTTCTCTATTTGTGTTGAGAGACAGCATCAAAACGCCATTCAACCAGCCAGTTGTAATCATGATTCTTAGAAGGCTTCGGTGCTAGCACTGTAGAGATTCACCTCAGCCAGCTTTAAATATGTGAAAGATGTTGTTTAAATCTGAGTGTGTCACCCTAGTTGCCTTTGCAGTCAGTGGAAACTAATAGGTGCGTCCAGAGAGCGTCTGTCGAGACCGGAGAGAGGTGTCTTATGTTGTGAATCCCCCTCTGGAAGAGCCTATTTCTTTCTGTGGCCCACAGAAGGAGACTGCAGCAACTAGCTGAGATTTAAACCTCCAAGTCAGAGTGAATGGATCTCTTTCCACGTTACCTGTCACTGCAGGAGTATGATGTTGAAGCTTTCTGTGGAGTTCACAAGCTATTTAGAAATCAAGGCGGTGTTGACACAATGACAGAGCTTGGGGTCTTAATAGATACAGAAGGGGAAGGAGATAAACAGAGCCTTCTGCCTTCTGTATCCACTCTTCCTTCCCAATTGTACAGGATTAAAGCATATTAGTCATAGAGATTCCCTCCTGAACAAATTATCTCCCATTTATTATGGCCAAGGAGGACATAAAGGGAAACTTTGGTCTTCTATACTCTGTAAGCAGCTGGCAGCCTCAGGAGGCACTCTTTGTCTCCAACATATTTTGTAAAGTTTGATGTGGGTAATACATACTGCCTACAATATGAACCAATGAGATTTTTTTATATATATGCAATATAGATATATTACATTAAAAGCCTATTTTAAACTTTAACATTAACATCTTGGTATCTGGACTTTTAAATCTTTTTATGCAGAACAAGAAAATGTATGTTTCTGTCAAAATTATCACAAACAAAACTGGATGTGTGAGAAATTTCATGAGGAAAATCTCCAAATACAGTTTTACCTGGCTAATTTTGTATTCTGGAATTGTTTGTTAGGTTATATAAATACTGTGGCCAGGATAGCTTCAGGTGTGTATGTAGGAAAGACTAGTTTAACATTTCTGACCTTGTTTACTATTTATGTGATAGAAGCTAGAAGTAGAAATGGTAGTTATTTGATGACATTTCCAAAGGTAAAATGCTTTAGAGTATATTCCGGGTTTAAGATTCTATTTATAAATAGCATATAAATACCGATAGATAGATACATAATGATTGTTTTAATTCATGGCGCTATGATGTTGGTGAGGCCATCTGTTTAACAGCTGCCTTTAAACCTCCAAATATCAGTGTTATACCTGTCCATAAAATAGTGTTGCTCATGATTAGTAACCCTTCTGAACCATTTTCAAATGGAGCTTTAGGTACAGCCTCCTTGTTAACAGCAGAATACCAGTGTAACAAACTCATGCTAGCTAATAAATAAATTGCATCAGATTAAATACTGGATTAGCAATGCTGAAAAGGTTAAAGTCGTGGTGAATTTAATAAACTGCAAAGAGAAAAATCTGTGTATTTCATTAACTACTTCAGAATAACATACAAACAATTCGTCCCAGAACACCAGAAGTAACATGGGCACAAGGAAAACTCAATGTCCTTGGACGACCTTTGTGGTTGGTTGTGCTGTTAAAGTCACTCTGCCTAAAATTTCCAGCACTTTAGTATTACCCAGCACCTGTCACAGAATGTGATTTGGCTTTACCTGCTGCCAACCTTCCCATGTTTATGTCTTCTTTGAATTTTAGAATGAGGTGGAGGTGTGGGGGAAAATTCTGCGCTTGTTAGATTTATATCTACAAATTTTCTCAGATGTTTTCTTTCAGAGGCTTTTAGGCACCTGTCTATTCTTCTGAAAGTTTTTCAGCTTTCAAATTTATATGCTAAGAGCAAAAATAAAATTTGAATTAATGATATGGAATTTGGTCTTTAAGTTGAAGACTTTTTTAAGCAAAACTCCTGTTAAGATTCCATCCTGCAGATTTAATGTAATTTCCTTGTTGATGTCCCCATGTGCTTGCATGTTACAGCCAAAATAGGTAAATTCGCTTAATTTTCACGTTCCTTGTCTTCTAAGGTTATGTTGAATTTTGATTTGAAGAAGTTCTCATTTTATTTATGTGTTTTAATTTTGTTTTGGGATGATCTGCTATTTTTGTTCCTTGCTTGCTTGTTGGTTAAGCTGTTACTTCCAGGAGCTATTTTATTAGCCACAATTACATCTTCCATGCTCCTCCTGTGGAGCAACACAATGCTGCTGTTGTGTCTAAGTAGGATTTTTCTTAAAACTGAGTGGCAATGCCAAGCAAGAAAGATGTGTTCTTGACACCACTTGACATTATGTTGAAAGATTTGCTTAAGCCTGGACTTAGTTCTAGTGTGCGATCTTAACTGGGTGTAAGATTTAAAGTCTAATGATGTTAATTATTTATTGGCATATTATTATATGTCACTGTGTTCTGCAGTGAAATACAATGAAGGCAATGGCACACATTTTCAAAATCTAGTAAATTTATGGTAAGAGTTTTTTGCAATTTGCTTCACTCTTTGGTAATTGTGCTTAGGACTGATATCTGGTAAGCGTACGGTCTTCTGGGTAGGAACACTGCCTGCTACTTCAGCTCCTGCAGCTTCAACCTGACCTCTTTGTTATTTCAATAAGATAAAACATCAGTACACTTCATCAGTCAAACTCATTGCTAATGTTTATTAAGTTATTACTGTTTGGTTTGTTTTTATTTATTTTTTTAAATGGTATTTTATTGATTACTGAGTCAAACTTTTTCCTTCATAATTTATTGAAAAATATGTTTTTTAAGAGGGGTTTTGTCATGCTTACATATGCAGTGACCCTGTTTTCATCTGCAAATATCCTTTGTGTTAGGTTTGAAACTATGCTGTCACTTTGTATTATGCTGGTATTCTAGTGTCATGCTTGTGTAATTCATTTATGATTTTCATTTTTTCTTGTGACTGTGGTCTTTCCAACACTTGTTAAGAGTTATGCAGTTGCTGTTCTCTTTATTCTTTTTTATCTGAGTTGAAGAAAGCTTTTCAAAGTTTTGGTGAAAAGAGTTTTTGAGCCTTGACTTAAACTTGTTTATTGATGAATCCTTATATCACAGTGGTTTTATAGGTTTTTCATTTCCCTATATTTCTCAAAATCCAGGTAAAAAGAAAAAAAAAAAGATGCTTGACAAGTTTTTCTCTTGTCTTATTTATGCAAGTTTTAGATCTTCTTGTTGGGAACACTATTACAATTGTTGCAATCTATGATAATGTTATGCAGAAAATAATCCATATTATGTTAATGGTCATTTTTTTGAATCCAAATGCTGTAGCTCTCTGAATTATGCTTTAGTTTCTTTGAAAATTGCTTTTGCTTTATATCAGCTCTTATAGTAGAAAATTTATTTTTCTTGAGTTAGATTTTTAATCATATTACACATTAATTAACATCACCTCCAGATGTTCTGAGGAGCAGATTTAAGTTTCCTTTGAGTGTCTAGAGCAATATCGCTTTTCTTGAGATTCCTGATTATTTTTGGGTGAATGTGTGGAAAGAATGCTCTTCCAGCTGTAAGCCTGGTGCTAGCCACAATTTCATTAGCAATCTACAATTTTGATTTTGAAAATGTGTGCCCATTTTTCCTTCTCTTTATATTTATCTATCTTGACAAAAGTCCTTCATTGCTGGCCTTAATGTTCTTGGGAATTTTGTCAGTTGAAGTTTGCAGGCAATTGTAGAATTAACCTTTGATCTCAACTTGTGTTGTGTCTTACTGTATAACATTGTATAATTACCATTTTCATGTAGTGTGTTTAAAACCTGGCCCAGAGCAATTGCTGTTAATTGACGTTTGGTCTATCAGCAAATTTTTCTGCTTTAGAAGACATAATTATTGCTACTTGCTTTGAGTGCTAATCCTTTGGCCTCCTTGAATATTTTATGACTCTGTTTTTATTCTTAAATTGCTTTTTGTCTTCTCCTGGCCATTGACAGGTGCTTATTACAGTGATTTAAAATTGCATTCATCCAGATCTTTTAGCAGCAGCATTGTATTGTTGCAGTTATGGTTGCTGTTCCAGAAATCTACTTTCACAGTTTGTTACATCTTAATAAAGAGCTATTTGGAGCCCTGGCATTCCAGTCAGCAATGCTTGCCAAGAAGAGTAGGTTGCTTGGTATGCATTATTTTTAAGGGATACCTTCTTGTATTCCTGTAACTTCTTCTTTTTTTTTTTTTTTTTTTTTTTACATATGGCCTGTAGCACAACACCAATTTGGATGGCCAATGCATTATTTTTAACTTTACCTTAAGATCTGTTCAGCCCTGTCATAAGATAGAACTCCTACAGGCAAAACTTAAAGTGTCATTAGGATTCCCACCACAGTATGTCCAGAGAAGAAATGCACTACTATATTTTGAATTATTTTTGAAAGATCATGATGATTTTTTTCTTTTCTTATTTTTCTACTCTTTACTATCTTGTAATTTTATTTGTATTTTATGTCTTAAAGTCCTGAACTGATCTTCAAAATCAGTGCCCAGTGCAGCTGCACTGCCTTCTCAGCTCCCCAGCCCTGGTGCCAGCTAGGTACCTGTTTGTTGTCTAGCTCAGCTGCTCTACGTTTCATGCTGTTATCCACTGAGTAGTGGAGTCATGACTTCTTTGCTTCAGACTTGTCCCATACATTCTCAGAATTCCTTATTGCTGGAATTCCTACTACAGTGAGAAAAAAAAATTAATTGCAGAAATAAGTAACGGTTCTGTTTTTCTACTCTGTTACATAGCAACTGGGGGGAATGAATGCCAGTCTATATCTGATAGCCCTCTGTCATGGTTTAACCCCAGCCAGCAACTAAGCACCACACAGCCGCTTGCTCACTCCTCCTCCCTCCCAGTGGGATGGGGACGAGAATTGAAAAAAAGAAGTAAAACATGTGGGTTGAGATAAGAACAGTTTAAAAATAAAGAAAAAAAAAAGTGCAAGAGAAATAAACCCCAAGAAAATATAAGTGATGCACAATGCATTTGCTCACCACCCACTGACTGATGCCCGAGCAGTGATCCACACCTCCCAGCCAGCTGCCCCCAGTTTATATACTGATGGTGTGGTTTAACCCCAGCCAGCAACTAAGCACCACGCAGCCGCTTACTCACCGCTCCCCCCCCCCCAACCCCCAGTGGGATGGGGGAGAAAATTGGGAAAAGACGTAAAACAGTAAAACTCATGGGTTGAGATAAGAAGGGTTTAGTAGAACAGAAAAGAAGAATCTAATAATGATAACACTAATAAAATGACAACAGTAATAATAAAAGGATTGGAATGTACAAATGATGCGCAGGGCAATTACTCACCACCCGCTGATCGACACCCAGCTAGTCCTGGAGCAGCGATCCCCCACCCCCACTGCCCCCAGTTCCTATACTAGATGTGACGTCACACGGTATGGAAAACACCGTTGGCCAGTTTGGGTCAGCTGTCCTGGCTGTGGTCCCTCCCAGCTTCTTGTACACCTGCTTGCTGGCAGAGCATGGGTGACTGAAAAATCCTTAACTTAGGATAAGAGCTACTTAGCAACAACTAGAACATCAGCATGTTATCAACATTATTCTCACACTAAATCCAAAAACACACTGTACCAGCTACTAAAAAAATTTAACTCTATCCCAGCCAAAACCAGGACACTCTCATATGTGGCTAGTTAAATAATTACCTTTACAAGTCCATTATTTTTTGTAACACGGCATTTTTTGTATGGCTGATTGTGGTCATTGAATCACCTGAGCCAACACACCAACTCAGGCATTTCTCTTACCAGTGTTATCTGGCATGATTATCTCATTTAACAGGGAAAGGCTGTAAAGGCAGGAATTGATAGAAAAGTGAAGATGTTCTATATAAATAAATACTTTAGATGCCAGATACCTTGAATTTGCAGTTTTTGGAAAAATGAAATTGTTGCATTAGCTAGTAGTTTGTTTATAGTGAATGTTTTAAAATTATCTACTATTCCATACTAAGTTTCATCCTTGAGGCCTGGAAAATTTTTAAACAAATTATTTCCAAACTGTGCTGTAGAGAGGGTCTATATTCTGACACAGTTTGATAATAAAGCAGATGTTAATAATTCTACGATACTTTTTCACTGTTGACTAAACTGAATATTTGGATACTCTTTCTAATTAATATTTTTCAGCCAGCATATTTAAGAAGGATTAAAAGAACAAATAACTTGTCAAATACAGTGAGTTATAAAGACTTTAACTTCCATTCTGATATAAGTTGCACCTCTTCTAGTGCCTAATGATGTCATATTTATGCATTTGTTGAAAAGCTCTATGAGAAAAAAAAGTTGAGTATGTTTAAATGAAATGCAGATGAAAGAAGATCAACAGAAAGGTTTTGAGTAATCAGAATGAAATATAATATATAACAATTTGTCCAACTTTAATGTCCCATTTCACATGCTGGATCTGTATGGTAAGCACTGTAACCTGGGGCAGGCCTCTCTTGAGCATATGAGTTATAATGAGATGTTTGTGCCAGCAAGCTCATGTAGATATTATCTGGTCTAGCACAGAGTTAACAATTCTTCCCTTAACAGACTTGTTTCTCTAATTCCACACATTGCATTGGGAACCTCAGAAAGGTCCTGGATGGAGCTCCAGAAAAAGGGGGCCTAAAATCATGGAATCATAGAACGGTTTGGGTTGGAAGGGACCTTAAAGATCACCCAGTTCCAACCCCCCTGCCATGGGCAGGGACACCTTCCACCAGACCAGGTTGCTCCAAGCCCCATCCAACCTGGCCCTGAACACTGCCAGGGATGGGGCATCCACAGCCTCTCTGAGCAACCTGTGCCAGTGTCTCACCGCCCTCACAGTGAGGAACTTCTTCCTTACAGCTAATCTAAATCTACCCTCTTTCAGTTTAAAGACATTACCCCTTGTTCTATCACTACATGCCCTTGTAAAAAGTCCCTCTCCAGCTTTCTTGTAGGCCCCCTTTAGGTGCTGGAAGGCTGCAATAAGGTCTCCTTGGAGCCTTCTCTTCTCCAGGCTGGACAACCCCAACTCTCTCAGCCTGTCTTCACAGGAGAGCTGTTCCATCCCTCTGATCATCTTTGTGGCCCTCCTCTGGACTCACTCCAACAGGTCCATGGCCTTCTTATGTTGGGGCCCCCAGAGCTGAATGTAGTGCTCCAGGTGGGGTCTCATGAGAGTGGAGTAGAGGGGCAGAATCACCTCCCTCATCCTGCTGGTCACACTTCTTTTGATGCAACCCAGGATACGGTTGGATTTCGGGGCTGCAAACACACATTGCCAGGTCATGCTGAGCTTGTTGTTAACCAACGCCCCCAAGTCCTTCTCCACAGGGCTGCTCTCAATCCACTCATCACCCAGCCTGTATTTGTGCTTGGGGTTGCCCCGACCCATGTGCAGGACCTTGCACTTGGCCTTGTTGAACTTCATGAAGTTCGCACGGGCCCACCTCTCAAGCCTGTCCAGGTCCCTCTGGATGGCATCCCTTCCCTCCAGCGTGTTGACCGCACCACACAGCTTGGTGTTGTTGGCAAACCTGCTGAGGGTGCACTCAATCCCACTGTCCATGTCACCAACAAAGATGTTAAATGGCACCAGTCCCAGTACCGACCCCTGAGGAACACCACTCATCACTGGTGTCCACTTGGATGTTGAGCTGTTGACCGCAATTCTTTTGAGTGTGACCATCCAGCCAGTTCTTTATCCACTGAGTGGTCCATCTGTCAAATCCATGTCTCTCCAATTTAGAGACAAGGATGTTGTGCGGGACAGTGTCAAATGCTTTGTACAAGTCCATGTAAATGACATCAGTTGCTCTTCCCTTATCCACCAACACTGTAACCCTGTCGTAAAAGGCCACCAGATTTGGTAAGCACAATTTGCCATTAGTGAAGCCATATTGGCTGTCATGAATCACCTCCTTATTTTCCATGTGCCCTAGCATAGTTTCCAGGAGGATCCACTCCATGATCTTGCCGGGCACAGAGGTGAGACTGACTGGCCTGTAGATCCCCGGCTCTTCCTTTTATGACTTTTTAAAAATGGGGGTTAGGTTTCCCCTTTTCCAGTCAGTGGGAACTTCCCTGGACTGCCACAGCTTCTCAAGTATGATGGAGAGTTTTTTAGCCACTTCATCCGCCAGTTCCCACAGGACTCGCAGATACATCTCATCAGGTCCCATGGACTTGTGCACCTTCAGCTTCATTAGATGGTCTTGAACCTGATCTTCTCCTACAGTGGGCAGTTCTTCATTCTCCCAGTCCCTGCCTTTGCCTTCTGTGACTTGGGCAGTGTGGCTGGAGCACTCGCCAGTGAAGACTGAGGCAAAAAAATGGAAGTGTACATCTTAAATTCATTAATTTCATTGGATTTACCACTTCTTTATGTTTGAGTGGGAGCAAAGTCATACCCCGACAGTTTGGAAATAATGTAAAACGGTAGTTCAGTAAAGGCTTTTTCCTCTTGGCTACCACCATTTATAGAAACTCTGTTTCTCAAGTATTTTCCATTTTGCTTGTTCATGTCTCAGATTAGACAACCCCAATGGTGAAACAAATAAAAATGTCAACATTTTAAAAGCCTGAGTCCTTATGAGATACATAGGTTTATATTTTGTGGTGCTAAAATGTTCAGACCAGCCAGGTAGTTTTATTGGTCTCTTCTTGGGGACAAATAAATCAATAAAGAGAGCACTTATAAAAGCACTTCAAAGTAGGTAAGATCATAAAAAGGTGGATAGCTAGTTTTAACATTTTATTTATTTTACAATAAACTTTTAATGATTTCTCTTGGTTTAAGTTATTTTGAAAAATACCCATTTCACTCATATCCCTGTTTTTTATTTTAGTATAGTGACCTGATCGCATGAAGCATGAAAATAAGAACTACCGATGTAACAATTTTTAACGAGAAATATGACTCAAAAAGACTAAGTATGTAGCATTTGCATGTGCACACAAACAAAAAGAAATAAAAGAAGAGAACCTTGTGAGAAAGAGAGCCCTCCATCTATTTTATAATAAATTATATCTTTCCTGAAAAACTTTGCAGTCCACAGCAATTAGATGGGTTAATCACTTCTGATCTGGGGGCATCTACTGACATGATTAATTTGACTGTGTATTAGCAGTGCTAAAAAAATGCACCAAGAATAAAGTATATACATTCTGAGTGGTGTTGACTTAGGATGTTTACCTTTTTAATCCATTAGTAGTTGATTTCCCTAATTATCTTGTGCATAATATTAAATACTTTAATTGCTTGCTGAAATAGCTAGCTGAAATTTACTTCATAAAATCTGACATATGCAGCATCTAATGTGTGTAACTATCTTGAAGACTTAATTGTATATATCTAAAGAAGTAGAAGTGGATATTGTATTTAAATATGGAAAGAGTAATAATAATCTGTGTGCATTCCTGCTTATGAAAATGTAGGACAGTTGTGGTGTGAAGAGCCATAACTTGATGTGTTGCAAACCGGCTTCTTCTATGTAGGCTCCTCAAATCTACCCATGCTGTAAGAGTTTTGAAAAGATTCTGTACTCTGTTTCGTCTTTCTAATTGTTCCATATTGGATGTCAAGAAGACAAGCCTGATGTTACAGTAGAAGTCTTCATGACAAGGCAAGACAGCTCTCATCAGAGATTCTTGTAGAGACCCCCAAGTCCTTATCAGTTTACAAGTTTTGAAAGCTCTGTTGAAGTAGTGACTGACCTGAACCGTTTTCTCTGTTCAGCAGACTCTGATACCCTCGAAGAAACAAATTTTAACAACTAAATTGTCAAGACATAGGACAGTAGTCTCTAACAGTCAGATTTCTTGCGCAGTATTCCAATTACCATTAACAAAAATATAGATTCACTTTGCATAATTGTTTTTTAAGACTAAAAGAAGATATTTATTGCAGGTGAAATGGGAAAAGTTCATACAAAATACCACAATTAACTAGCAGTTGTAATTAAAGAACTCTATATTCACTGCGAACAACTGAACCACAAGCCCCTTTGATCTGCAGAACATAGGCCTTCAAAAGCTTTTTCCTTTCAAAAATCTGTGTTCTTTCTCAAAGGCAGATAAGCCTCAAGATATCTCTGAGCATAGCCTACAGACATAATCAGTTATAAAATTTGGCTTGCTATGAACTTACTGGTTGCTGTATGGATGAAGATCTCATTTAGCAATATAATAGTCAACGACAAGACTGAGGACCATCAAGATTCACTAAGGACTAATTTGGTCCTGATTAGTGTAAATATCCTGAGATGAAGTAAATCAGCAAATTCATTGAAACCGTTCTTCAGGATCTGACCTTCCTCCTCTTAGCTTTGCCACTATGCTATTACCTAATTATTTTATGGGTTGTGTCCTAGTGGATGGGAGGACTTCATGGCACCTTGCTTGGACATGATGTTATTGATACAGAAGTCCAGATTCCTCTTAGTTATTTTGATTAAGTTAGCAAAAACTGTCAAGGACAAATCATTGGTCTCAATCTGCAGTCATGTTCCATTAAAGGTTAAGAAAATCAGAACCCATAGAAAGATTACTACCAAGATACTTACTGTCACGATGAATATACCTGCAGTGCATAGATCCACAACAAACCAGAAATAGAAGTGACCTTTTTAGTAGTGTTGCCAAGGGTAACATTTCAAAACACTCACAGCAGGACCTAAATGATCACATATTGCATTATTGGGGAATTCAAATATTACGGTCCAACTTCCTACAACATGAAGATAGTCTTTATCAAACGAATCAGTTTCCTGTTCTTTTTTTAAACTCTCCCTCTTCTTTTGCCTAGCAGCCTGCAAAGTTCTGAAAACTAAATATTACTGAATCTTTTGCTGAAAATGTTTTTTCCTGCCTTTTCAATACTAATCAGAATTAAGTTTACCCTAAGTTAGTCTTAGCCTTATTTTCCTGTCTTTAATTGGATAACAATCACTGTTTCTTTCAATATTACAGCCTTCAAAACTGCTTTAAACTCTGGTTTAGAAATTCCTTCAGGATAAGTTCTGATGGCATAAAAATTGGATTGTCCAAATATCTTTTCCATGTACTTTAGATTTGTGTGTCCCAGGAAAAGTGCCAGAGATGTTTGCCAGTATATGTTGCCTTGTATTTCAAGTAAACATGTTTTTTGACTGGCTTATAAACAACTATTTTAAAAAATCTGAATATACTCAGTATTCTAAGATTATGCAAGGTTTGTATCTATAGTCTTGCTTCTTGCATTTACAGAATGACGATAAATGAGCGTGCAGAGACTGTAAAAGTCAATCTGACTACCTTCTGGAAGGACTGATTTTTTTAAACCTCTCTTTCCTCCATTAAAAGAGGAGAATATGAATAGTTAAGGAAAGAAGGTACAGGCAATGGTCCCAGAGATGTTGCAAACTCTTCCCACCTGCTTCACATCCCTCCCTTTTTTTTATACTGAGTTGAATGGAATCACAACTGGTATTTTTTAAAAGAAAATTGTGATCAGGGACATGATTAGCAAAAGACTTGTGTTTCTGAGGGTTTTTTTTTCCCAGAAAAAGGAAGCCTTTAGATGATACATAGACCTTTTCTAGAGAACAGAAGTGGGGCCTAGAGAGGTAACCCAGGAAAAAAACCTAGATGTGAATATCTGCCTCAATATCTTACCTGTGTTGCCTGTAGTGGTGCAAGACAACTCTTATTCTGTCCCTAAATCTGGTCTTCCTAGTTTGGGAAGCCTGTTGCCACCTTCTGAGATGGAACTGAATTTATACTATGGATAAATGGCACTGGTGAGATTTGTTTGGGCCTGAGAACTGAGATTCTTTGTGAGTAGTAATCAATTGTGCATGGAAGTGTGAGTGCATGGCCTCATCATTATCATTCCAGTCATCTTTGTGTTTCCTAGTTATGTAGTTGGGAGTGATTTATTTCAAAATAATTGCTGAAAATGTTGTATAGAATTTGGATAAATATAATCCATATTGTGCTCTACCACAAAATTCTCTATTCCCTTTCAATTTAGCATTGCAAATAGTTTTTGAAGTGTGACAGTTTTTAATATGTATGTAATCCATGTTTTAATAAAATTGTGTTTACCAATACTGTAAATATTCTGCTAGTTTTTTAAAGCAGGATAGCATATAGGAAGTCAAATACTTTCTAAAAGTCTATTATGTTCCATAAAACTACATTTATGAACCAACCTTGTAACTGCACTTAAGAATGAAATCAGTTTTGCTTGACAAGTTCGTTCTTCTGTAAAATCATGCTGACTGGCATTAGAGATATCTTTGTCCTTCAGCTGGATTCTAAATCTGATTTCCATCAAGTTGCTAGGCTTGGCAGAACAATAACTGGTCCTTTCCTACATAGGCCATCCTGTTCACCTTCTTCTATTAGCAGTTTCTTCCTTAACATCAGAGATGATGGTATTTTGTTGGCTTTTTTTTTTTTAGCTTTCCAAGAATACATTGGTTTAATAAAACATATTTTTAGTACTGTCCAGACATCTCCTTGAACAATTATGAAGAACATTAAGGCAAATAACACAAAACAGCTGATTAAAAAGTGGCTATTCGTAATGTATGTGTTTAACAATTTTCTTGCTTAGTATCTGTTGAATCTGAATATTCTTTCTGTGATATTATTTACTATTTTATTATCTCCATGGAAAATCAGAATCATGGAATGGTTTGGGTTGGAAGGGACCTTCAAAGATCCTCTAGTCCAACCCCCCTGCCACGGGGGGTTGGAACATCTTTCACTATATCTTGTTGCTTAAAGTCCTGTCCAACCTGACCTTTAACATTTCTGATGATGGGTCATCCACAGCTTCTCTGGGCAACCTGCTCCAGTGTCTCACCACTGACATCACTAAAAAATTTTTCCTTATGTCCAATCTAAATCTATGCTCTTTCAGTTTAAAACCATTGCCGCTTGTCTTGTCACTACAGGCCTTGATAAAAAATGTCTTTCCATCTTTCTTATAAGCCCCCTTATATGTTGAAAGGCATATATATATAAGGTCTCCTTGGAGCCTTTTCTTCTCCAGGCTGAACAACCCCAACTCTCTCAGCCTGTCCTCATAGGAGAGGTGCTCCAGCCCTCTGATCGTCTTCGTGGCCCTCCTCTGGACTCACTCCAACAGGTCCATGTCCTTCTTATGTTGGGGGCCCCAGAGCTGAATGCAGTACTCCAGGTGGGGTCTCATGAGAGTGGAGTAGAGGGGGGGAATCACCCCTCTCAACCTGCTGGTCACGCTTCTTTTGATGCATCCCAGGATATGGTTGGCTTTCTGGGCTGCAAACACACATTGCCAGCTCATGTCCAATTTTTCATCCACCAGTATCCCCAAGTCCTTCTCCTCAGGGCCACTCTGAATCAGTTCAACCCCTAGTTTGTATTGACATCAGGGATTGCCCCAACCCATGTGCAGGACGTTGCACTTGGCCTTGTGGAACTTCATGAGGTTCATATGGTCCCACTCCTGATCCTGTCAAGGTCTCTCTGGATGGCATCCCTTCCCTCCTTTTGTATCAACTGCAACTCAGCTTGGTGTCATCTGCAAACTTGGTAAGGGTGCACTCAAATGTAGTAATGGATATATTTCTTATTTCCAGTGTACTTTAAAAATCTTTCTTTTCCTTTAAACTCTATCTTTAGATTCCTTTTCTCATATTTTATTTTGCTGTGATTCACATTTTCATAATTGGTCAGACTTTGTGAAGCATCTTCAAAAAAACAACTGCTGTCTGAATATTTTTCTCAAAGCATTATGGACTGTTAATTTAAACCTGTTCAGTAAAAGTTTTATCTTCTTGACTTTAATCCATTTGTCAAGCATATTACATATTTCCTTATCAGACATTTTGCACAACAGTCCAAAGTATAAAATTAAAGTTGCATGAAACTTTGAGTGTATTTCCTATCAATCACTCAAGCTGATTACTGATTCGTTATTATATAAGGCCAGTCATTTTCTAGTCTAGAGTAAAAACGTGAATTTTGTGTATGTAAATTCACATATGAATGAATAGTATTCTTCATCAGAAAGTCAATACTGATGAAGTGTAAACCTTCATTATTTGTTTTGATCTTACAGTGCTTGAAAACATGCCACCTCCTCTTCCCCCTTAAGACTTGGTAATTTGTGCTAGAATTGTGCTAGAATTACATGATGGTGTTATTCAGCAGAGCAAATTTAACACCAAATTGTTAATGAAATACAAAACATCCCTAAAATACTAGAATAAAAAGGTAAATTTTATCTCAGATTGACTTTTGCCTTATCTATGTGATTATATTTTACTTTATAATGAGCTTTAATCTCACCTGATGTTTCAAATAAATAGTAGACTAGCATAAAGTAGCTGTTATCACGATAGAAATGTGAACTTGAGAGTGTGATAAGAAATGTATGGTAATTATTGTAACATAAGCTTGAATTTTAGGATTCATAATTTTTTTAGGTTCTTAGTTGATACCCTGATTTAACAACATGTGTTAGTGAAATAGCTCCATTAATTTAATAAATATGAAGTAAGGCCTGTACCAAATTGACATCTTTTATACTTAGCTGACATTTTGTGTTAGGGCATGAAAGAAAGAAGTTTTTAAAATCTCCATAGATAAATGGCAGAGAAAGAGAATGAGAAACTGTAATAATTTCCTTTGCTTCACTCTTAATCTGACAAGTAACAGGCTCTGGCAGCTTCCTCAAGGATATACTTGAAGCAAGAAAAGTTTACGTTGTATCAGGTGCTGTGAATAAAAAGAAGTTGACCTTTTAGCTTTATAGCCATGCTTTTTTTCTTGTAAAGAAAACAAACAAATTTTAATTGTGTGCATTAGCGTGTCTGTATTCTTACTATATTTTATATTTATAATGGATTGTCATATTTATCACTTCATTAAAAGGTTGAGATCATTGCCTAAAATAGAAAGGGAACCCGAATGATTGATTCAGGCTTCCAGTGCTGAAGAGGCCTCTGCTAGATACAGATTTTACAGTGTTTGCTGAAATCTATCTATGGTAGCTGAGATGGAGCATGCCCAGTCAACATTGCCTAGACTTTACCAAATCAGAAGAGAATTAGGATATATTCCTCAGTTGTCCCGGTGTCCTTCTTTTCCTTGGACATCAGCTGTAGCAGGCATTTATGACAGAAAGAATGGGGTTGCACTTTATAAATTCCTCAGTGAGGGTGCAGTGGGCGCATACCGTGTTTCCTCAGAGACAGTGGCTGGTCTTTGGGAGAGGCCTTGAACTGGTGCTGTGAGAGGCCCAGTGTCCTGCACAGACCTTAGGCTTGTGGCACATGTGGTCTGTCTGCAGTCCCGTTTGTTGCATGGACCTTGGATGTATGTCATGGCCTTGTCTCTAGGTCTTTCTCGGCCTGGCCTGCTGCTTCTTCTGAGTGGACTTCCCAGATGAACCCTGGGCTGCATTTAGTGCTTGATCATGTCTGAAGTGCATTGCATTGGTGAAGAAACCTCTTATTATCACCATGCAGCCCTGCTCAGGTCTTGTGGGACTGTGTCCTGGTCAGTGAGAGCACAGCTCTGAGCCTTAGCTCCTGGGTTGCTCCCCTTCATGGAGCAGCCCCACTCTTGCTTCCCCATGTCACCACCATCCACCAAATCCATATCTGGGGGGCAGACATCTGACACCACGGCTAGTGCGTAGGCGATATAAAGCACTTCTGACAGAGCTCTCTTTAGTCTACAGCATAAGTGCATAGAGCAACGTTGTAAGATATAAAAAGAAAATTGATATTCCGTGGAAAGGTAGTATCCTTCATAGTTGAGATTCAAAACAGAAAATAAATTGGGTGGATATCCTTGATATTTGATTATTGATATATTTGATTTCTACAGGTGGGTGTGGTCATCCACGCCACTGTGTTGACTAATAACAGTTATATTCTCTCCTCCCATACAAAAGAAGCCCACTGAAGAGATCTAGATCTATTTTTTTTTTTTTTTATTTCTAGCACAGCAGTGTTGTCTAGAATCCCTTGTTGGGGTCAGGAACTTGAAGTTCTGGGCACAGACATGGAAATGCTCTGTGTATCAAAGAGTTTATCATCTGTATATAGAAAGTACAGAAGTGTCCAATGTGTAAAGAATCAAAGCTGCTTCCTCAAGGTCACCTCAGATTAAAGTCAGATGAAAAGACTACAGAATTTGTTGAAGTTGTGCTTAATCCACTGGGCCATGTTGCTTCCCTTGGAAATGCAATGGAAGTATAGTACAACAATAGTGTGGGAAACAAGAAAATGAAGTTATTCAGCCGGTGGATACTTTAAAAGCATTTGAAATACATTAGTGACAGAATTGGGTTTAAAAGCATCAGTTTCTGTTTTACCTGCAGCATTTGCACAATCAGTGCTTGTCTGCCTGGATAATTAAAGAAGTGTTAATTGTACCAATTAAGAAGTGGGAATGTGGTTTATTGCTCTTTGTTACTTTCCAGGTCAGAGGAGATGCAATAGGAAAATACATATTGAGCAATCTAAAGACAGTTTAAACTGAAATAGTTCTTTCCAATTTAGGCATTTAATTAAAAGCTTTAAAGTTTAATTAAAAAGTTAAATCATTTGTCTATTTCTCTGAAAAAAACAGTGCTTTTGTGTTTGGATCAATTATATAACATAAAGCACTGTGAGATAAGTATACTATTTTCTGGTTTGAAGTTACAGCATTTTTCATGCATAACAGCACAACACATAAAAACGTATTCAGAGTACTAGAAGCAAATAGATATATTGTTCTATTAAGCACAGTATGAGAGTAAGTTTTAATCTAAAAGGATATTTTTTCTTTATTTTTTTGGGATAGTACAAAGACAAAAAGCCTTTTTTAACACAGTGAAAATAATGAAGAGTAAAAACTAAGTCTTTTCTATTATACTTTAAACTTTGAAAATAACAACCTTTTCCATTTATAGAGTGGTAATAAACACTCAGCCAAACATCAGAGAAGAATACTAAAGAATGAGACATCAGTGGGATTGTTTTCAGCCGTGTTTCTGAGGTCATATTTTAAACAATATTAAGTAGTAGGATTTAACATTCAGAAATATGTGATTTTATCTCATAACTTACACCTACCTTTTCAAAAGGGCTGGCAAATAGAGTAACAGACTTGTGAATGTCTCAGAAATTCAGAAATGCTCAGAACAAATACAGTTGGAAGTAGAATTAAATAAACTGTGACTAGAAGTCACACAAATGCCTACTCAACACTCGCCTTTGAAAATAACAGGAGCTGTTGGATAGTATTGAAAATAATTCTGTTCTTTAGGCATATAAATAAGAACAAACTTTCTTTTTCCAATGAGGAATTGTTCATTTTGATAAATACTCCTTCTCTGGAGTGTCTCCCAAGTGAAATCTAATTGTCAGCTAGCTATTTTAAACTACTCAGACTAGCTCTCTCCAAGACAATTCTGCTCTAGATGGGACTGCTCCAAATTATAAGCACAAACTGGAATGGATCCGTGCACAGTTGCATGGTGCATTCCTTGCAAATCATGCAAATTTACTGGGCTGCATTAGAAAAAGACGAGTTCAGTGAACTGAAAAATGTTACCCCAGGTATTGTTATCGCCACTTCCATGTCCAGTTCTGGGCTCATGGTTCAAAAGGGACGTGAAGAAACTGGAGAGGTCTAGCACATGGCTATCAAGATGGCTTGGGCCTAGAGCACCTCCTGTGAAAAGAGGGTGCAGGATCTGTGCCTCTTTACTGTGGTGAAAAGGAGGCTCCAAAGCAATCTAATATCTGCCTACAACTATTGGAAGCGTATCTACAAGGATGACAGAGACAACTTTTTCTTGGCAGTGTCAGATGATACAACAAACTGAAATGGCTATGAATTGTGGTTTAAGGAGTTCAGAATGAATTTCAGGGAAAAAAATCTCTAGGAGATTGATGGAGCAGTGCAACAGGTTGCCCATTGTGAGCCTGAGCTCGCTGATGCCACCTGGTCATGGAGACTGGACTCTTAACCTGAGCAGTGTAAATAAAATGTCTGATAGAGTGCCTAGTCATTGAAATAGCGTGCGCTAGGGAACACTCCTGGTAGGCAGCATGGATACGACTGATCCAGATTTAGTTCCCTCTACCCTATGTAATCCTCTGGCACTACCCCACCAGGCTGTATGCTCCTAGACTGTCTTGGCTGCCCTCATGCCGTACTGCATTGTAATCAGTACATAGCCTAACTTTCATCTTATAGAAACATTGATTTGATCAGTTGTTATACAACCTTCACATAATTTCAGACATTTTGAATTGAAACACTCCCACCCACCCCGCAAAAATAAAAATAATGTCTCCTGGTCACAGGGACCCCACAAAGGGTTCAGAGGAGACCTGGAGTCGAATGTGATGTAGCCAGGCTGTGCCACTGGCAGGGGCAGAGATCAGTCACTGACTCTCTGTTTTTGTTAGGATACACATCATCACTGGTAAGATTCTGGAATGCTGTCCTAAAGACTTACATCTAATTCCTGCTATTTACACAGTCTTACATGATATTAGAAGGTACTTCATCCACTTCTTTTGCTACTTGAATTCTTTATTTTCTGGCTGCCCAGTTAGAGTACCTTAGGACTATTTGAACAAAAACTCTCATACCTGCAAATAGACAGCTGGTCCTTGAGCATCTCAAACTCAGACTAATGTGGTTTTCACTAATAGATGACTCATGTGATAAAGTTCCCAAATTAGGGCCACCTTCATTTGTCTGTGCCCAATTTCTCCATTTATAAAATAGGGTAACTCCTTTTATTGTCTTCAAGTGACATTATGAAAATGTAGTTTTATTAAAAAAGAATGCTATGTGATATCATTAAGAACTATAGAAGCATTTGACAATAAATAATTTTGCTTACAGAGGAAGGTTTGAATCATCTACAGTAATATGGCAAGGTAGTATATATACACAAATTATTCAAGAACATTTCATTAAGTAATCACTGATAAAGGCTGGGAGAAAAAAAAAAAGTGCTGTATGGAAGTCTGTGCCAAAATAATGTTTGCACATAAATTGGCTGAATTAGGACTGCTAACAGCAACTTTAATTGTGGCATATCCTAATTTTTAAATATATTTTGTTAACCATTAAAACATTTAAAAATATAGTTTTGAGAACATAAAAAAATACATGCCTCCTACAATTGTTGGAGAGTAGCACAGGTATTTTTCCATGGTCTTTTTTATTTTTTTGCTCAGGCTCAGTGTAGAAGACGCATCATATGAAGTGTATTGAGAGTGCATACCTCAACTTGTAGAATGTAATTATTTGGCTGTACTGCAGAAGAATGATAGTCCTACACTAGTGGAAATAAAGGGTAAAGTAATCAATGCTGATGATGACTTTTATATGCAAAATAATAGAATCTACTCAGATATTGTTGATTATGAAATGCCATGAATAGACTGTGAAATGTACGTTGTAGGTGCTGTGACAATCGTTCTCTTATCTGAAGGTAGTTATAAAAATCTGAAACAAGTGTTACTATGTGTAAGCTATAAGAATGAGATTTATATAGCATATATATAGGATTTATATAGCAGTTCAAGAGTGCGTACATTTTATAGATGTTATAACAGAAACATGTATGAGGTAAAAATGAATCACCTGCTTAATTTTATCTACTGTCAACATCAAGATTAAAGTGTTGTTTTAAAATATTCATCTTCCCTGTAAAATCTGTGACTAAATGACTGGAGTCATGTTTTATATATGCCTATTCCTAATTTCTCTCCCTTTTTCAAGCAGGTTAATTATATTCATGGACCTTTGTCACATTTTTCACTTGCAAGGCCTTGATTATGCATTACACATCAGCATTTCATAACTAAACATCCAAGATAAGCACTGTACTGAAATGTGAGATGACGTTATTAAGTCTTAAAGCTCTAAAAATATATGTGAGTCATAATATAAGGATTTTCTTAGTTAGAAATAACTTAACCAGCATTGAGGTAGACTTTGATTTGTTCTCTTGCATAGTTCAAAAATTGTTTTGCACAAAGAGTGCTGATAATGAAAACAATGCTGGGGATATCAATATACAGATTATTTTCCTAGGAGTTAAATTTAAGAGAATCTTTCTCAATTTATCATGTAACAATAACCCAAGCTAAATGCGTTTGGACACAGTCATGTAGAGCATTTTATAGGTTAAACACTTTTTCTGCATGGCATTCCACAGACTTTGGTACAGACAAGTTTAGTCCAGGGAAGTTGAGAGTTCCTTTCTGTTAGATAATAGCTAGATAAAAAATGACCATGCCTGGATCTCTGTGTAGAAAATAGGTTGCCAGTTTTCCCATTCCATATAACAGTTTATGGATTTGTCAGGCTATATGCTAAGTGCTGGGGAAAAAAACCCCAAAGCTGGTGTTCAATAAGCCACACACTGAACTTCTGGCTGTCAGATCGGACACAGTAGTCTCTTCACTGTCATCATCTGTGTGAAATTTTGCTGGTGTTTCATCATCTCTGTTGTTCTCATGTCTTTACGTTCAGACAGTAGTATGGATATATTTCTCCAAGTTCTCTTCTAAAGAGCAGAAGCCTTGAACTCTGCTCCTGCACTGAAAGAAGTCAGAAATGTGTGGATATTGGCACTTTAAGCTATTCATTCCAAAGTTGGCCCTGGAATAGTTTACCTATTATTCAATATTACATTGATTACTCCAAAGTTCAAATGTGCTCATTTAACTTTAACCAGGGAATTCAACCATGTAATGGGTGTCCCTTTATTGGACGTACATAGCAAGTAGTTAATATAAGACCGTTGTACTTGTGCTGTCATATTGTGGGGCTACCTGTTTAGTAGCCCAGACTAAAACAGTCCAAATTCAAGACATATCTAATTTGTCTGTTTAACAATTTTCTCTTAGTAATTATCTTCTGTCATGTCTTTATCGCTTGCTTTTAAGGGCTGTTACTTACCATATGCTAAGTACCTTCAAATTCCAAAATTACCTGTGTTTTCAATTAATGTCGTACATTCTGATGAACCTGTAACTGGATGTTTTCATGTCTGCAATGCTACAGGTGTCTTTTGTGGACCTTCATTAGTCCTTTGGTGGCAAAAGAAGTCCTGCTCAGTGGCCTGTTGTTTATCTGCTGATCAAGTTGCTCAGGTACATCATGTTTCCACTGCACGGTCACCGTAGTTAGGCTGTTTTTCTAGCAGGAATGCTACTGCTGTTGTCTGCAACTGGGATTCAGGCTATTCACTGATGAAAGCAGTAGATGTTGGACTTGGTCTAGAAGTAGATACCAAATAGAGAGAAACACCTAAGTCAGGCGGACTCGATTACCTCCTACTGGTTTTCAGAAAAATCTTTAGATTCTATGCATTATCACTGAAGCTATTTTCAGTAGACTGCATTGCCCCGCTGGGGCAAAGCTATTAAAATTTTCATTTCAAAAAGTACCTAAGTTAGAATGAAAGCCATACAAATGCTCTTTTTCTAACCAAATCCAATATATAAAATCGTTATTAGCATATAGGAGAGTAGCATATCTTCCTATTAAAACAGAAATAAGAAATAACTTCCTTTTGGAAAGATAAGCTCGAGGGTTTACATGCATCTTGTGAATTGCTTTTTGTTGTTGTTGGTATTTGCTTTTTTTCAGCACTGTGACTCACAGTTCGAATAAATATATGTTTTGCATGCTGTGTTCTTGATTGCGCACTCAGCTTCCTAATAATAGATGGTATACCAGGATAATAATGGTAATGTACCAACACTCTTAACGCATTCTGTGTAGGTGCAATTAACCGTCTACACAGATGGGCTATCAAATTGCTGTTCTGCTTGACTGTTGTATAATCAGATATCTTATAGGCTAACATAGCCTTAGCTCAGGTTAACAGTGACAAAGCAATCTTCTTAGCCATTGGGTCTCATAACAATGTTTGGGCATGTGGAGCAAACAGTAAAATGGGTTGTTATTAAGGGCTGGAACAGCATGAAAGGAAGAATATAGTGGGTTTCATGGAATTGTAGGACAAATTATGGGAAGTTCTTTTGTGCATCCAACACTTAGGGTGTCTCCAGGAGGTGACAAGATAGACAAAGGATGGTAGGATGGGTAAGAGCAGAGAAGAGAAACATGCCTTTGTCCCTTGCTGATATTAGTGTTCCCAGTAACTGGCATATCTTTCATACTTCATATGATGAAATAGGTGATGAAATTGCATGACATTTCTCCTACCTTGGGTTCAAACAGGCACTCAAATAAAGAAATTGTGCTATTTGTATATGGTTCGTGCCTTTATGTTGTTGGTTGTGCAAGAAATGCTGTATTTTTGATAGCTATTTTTGAAAGCTGATGCATGTAGTCATGATCAGTCTGTTTAAATGTATTTTGAAATAAATGGAAGAAATCATGAAGGGAACAAGTTCAAAAGACTTTCTTTTTGAATTTTGGATTTTTAACTTTTTCCTCATAATATTTTTGTGACAGGGAAATGAAGGTAAGATTTAAGAATTTATTGGCAAACGTAAATAAGAACAGCAAAAAGCCTGCTAACAAACTGAGTAGAGCATTCAGCACTAAGCTTAACTGGTATATTAGTGGCAGTAGCAGCAGAAAATCACTGCTCTGTGCCACAATGAACTGAAGTCTTACTTACCCTTAATATGTGTACCACTTCTTAAGTACACCTGGTGTATAGAAAGAAAGATCTGTCATGGATAGCTTTCTCAAGAATTCAGTAATTGCTTAATAAAGAAAATTTTGTTTCGGATTTTCCTGTGAAATTACCAACACTGTTATGTGCTGGAGTTAGAATACTAGATTAGATGGATCGTTTCTTTAATTCAGCATACTACTGCTTCTGCTCTTTGAGAAAGGCTATGCATCTTTGTTACATCTGTAAATAATTTAATAAATCTTAGGGCTTCGTTTCTTACCCTCAAGAATATGCATGAATTTTTTATATCAAGTTCAACCACAAACACTCTATACAGATGTTACATAGTTACTTCAAGCTGAAATGGGTTTTCATATCCCTGAGGTATAAAGTGAAAAAGTCAGAATCTGCAGTTCTCTTTCTTTTCAAGAGAGAGCTTCTACCACCACCTTCCTGGACTTTGCATCCATGAATAAGGTCAGCTGAAGCCAGAGTGTTAGCAGAATACATTTAACAGGAAGCGTCCTGGTGGATTTCATCAGCTTTGTTTATTCAGAAGTTGTGACTCAGTAAGCTTCTTGTGACTGTATCTATATAGCTATTTTATCATCAGTTTTTCCTTTTTTAAATTAAAATAATGAAACAGAATTATAAATAATACTTTAAATAAGAGGTTTAAAATATATATACATATATAATACTTTACTAATAATTCTAATCAACAATACATCGGGATTTCAATCCAATGGAAATATATATGACCCTTCAGTATTACTTCTCTGTTTTTTGTAATACCAGAAAAAGAGTAACACCAGCCTTTGTTAGACAGGAAAGAATAAGAATGCAGTATTGAATCCTGATCCCCAAATAGACCAGAATATTGCTTTAATTTTAATGAAAGCAAATAACGTTGTGAATACTTTTGCTTAAGTATTCCTAGAAAACTCCAATAAGGCTCCATGTGGTTTAATGCCAGTATGCAGCTAACCCCCACACAGCCACTTGCTCACACTCCTCCAGTGGGATGGGGGAGTGAACTGGAAGGGCAAAAGTGAGAAAACTTGTGGGTCGAGATAAAGACAGTTTAAAAGGTAAAGTAAAAGCTGTGCACACAAGTGAAGCAAAACAAGGAATTCATTCACCACTTCCCATGGGCAGGCAAGTGTTCAGCCATCTCCAGGAAAGCAGGGCTCCATCACGCATAAAGTTGACTTGGGAAGACAAACGTCATCACTCTGAATTTCTCCCCCTTTCTTCTTCCGCCAGCTTTTATTGCTGAGCGTGACATCCTATGGTGTGGAATCTCCCTTGGGTCAGTCGGGGTCAGCTGTCCCGGCTGTGTCCCCCCCTCCCAGCTCCTTGTGCCCCTCCAGACTCCTCGCTGCTGGGGTGGGGGGAGAAGCAGCAAAGCCCTTGGCTCTGTGTGAGCACTGCTCAGCAGGAACGAAAACATCCCTGTGTTATCAACACTGTTTGGATCACAGATCCAAAACATAGCACTATCCGAGTTGCTATGAAGAAAATGAACTCCATCCCAGCCCAAACCAGTACAATTCTGTATATGAAAAATAACAAAATACCTTTTCCTCATCTCATGCCTCAGCTTGCTGTCCTTCTTTCCTGATGCTATCCTTTGTAACATACAGATGATGGATGCCTTCTGCTGTAACGCTGCTAAAAGGTCAGGCAGCGCCTCACAGCCTCCTTGAGGGGCCTGGTCAGTCAGGAGTTGATAGTCTTTGCTAGATGTAGATGAAATGTTAAGCCTGTAGTACATACTGTGCTTTGTACTTTTAAAGTTCTTCTGGGGTTGAAGCTGTGTTCACCCAGAGTGTATGTACAACTCTCAGAATAAGCAGCCATATTACTGTTGAGCTTCTTAACTACAGTATAGGCTGTAATAACTACATATAAATTGGCCTCAAAAATTTTGCTCTTCGTGAAAAAACCCACATTTTCTGCACTGTGTTAAGGAATGACTTCTTCCTTCTCCTTCCTGATTTCCCTGAGAATATTAAGGATTCCCTTTTAAATTACCTGGAGAGGGGGAAAAAAAAGATTGTCTGTTACAACAGTTAACAGCCTAGTTCCCAGGGAAACCTATGATTGTATGTCTGACAGGTGCCAAGTTTCTCTTTCCATGTTTGTAATGCAGTGACTGGTATGGAAAATTGTGTTCATAATGGTTGATTCACTGTTTATACTTCTTTTACAAAATTTGGCAGTCATTCTAGGAAAGCATCATTGTTAAAGAAAGTGCTTAAGCATCTGATTAACATTAAATGATACCTTTGCGTCTTTAAGTTGTTAAAGGAAAAGTTAAAATGTGTCTTGATAACATAAAAATAAATATGTGGGGGAAAAAAAAAGATTTCTGTCAGTGGTAGGCTCTTTAATCTGTAAACTAGAAGTGTAACAAAATCCCACAGCTGGAAGCTAGGCATAGAAAAATCCTGACTTGAAATGAGTAAGGACGATTAATCATTGAAACACCTAGGGATGAGGGAGTACTCTGTCACTTGTAATCTTCAGATCAACATCAGTTACCTTTCTAAAACAAAAGAAGCTTGAGTTTAGCTGAAAACTCTGGGCTTTATGCAAGAAATCCAGTAATGGTCAAGCTATTATGTATTTTCCTTTTCTCCTTAATTTATGAATTTAAAGGATATAATCAAAGCTAAACTGGTGCTTAAATATCTTTCGGGGGGGATATACAAGGAGTGAAGCGTGAATGTGTGAGTAGTTCTTCTGAAAAAAGTCTTGTTCTTCCGATAGGGACAAATAATTGTCTTTATGCTACTGTACAGTTGTCAAGACAACCTTTTGAATCATCTATTGATGCTGACACTACCATCAACAGTACTCTAATGGATTTTCCTTTTGCCTTTTATTAACCATGCTGTTTTGCTTCTCAGACAGGGGGACTGTAGCTATAGCTAGTTTTATTAAAAAAGAACCAAGCTCGGACGTGATTTCAGTAAAGCTTATCAGCATAATCTTTCCACCTTTTACTATGTTGTTTACTCCTTTCAATGTTTTATCATTTGTTTTTAAATTATATTTTGAACACAATTTATGAAGATCCATCAGAGAGCTAGAAACTTACACTGGCTACTTCCCATTTTTTTATTTCTCAGTACTCTGTACCTTTGATTTGCATCAGAGCAACTGTTTTGTTTTTCTCCTCCTTTCAACACAGGATTTTTCTGTGGATAGCACAATGTAATGTGTCCACATTGGAATTCTTTCATATTCTTTGCAAGCTGTTAATAGGATCTGCAGAGTTTGGGTGTTCTTACCTTTTGTGCCAGTGACACTCGTTTCAAAGTCAGTAAAGTTTGCTCTTCATTTATTACCAGCACTGAAAATTTTTTATAAGCCACATTTGGAAGGGAGGAATACAGCTACACTGCAGTGGTCTTATGAACACATTGAATGGTGGGGGAGGAAAGAAGTAACTGAAGTTACTAAGAAATAGTCATAGAAAAGAGAGAGACAGGAATCTGGGAAAAAAAGGAAAAGAAATGAGACACTGACAGCAAAATTGGATAGTAAATGAGACACATGGAATTGGAAAAGACCTATCAATACCATATCATTTCATTCCTCTGCTTGTAATGTGATATTTCTATGAATATATAACCTAATATCCCCTCCAATACAATTTTAAACAGAAAATTATGCTTCCATCTTTTACTGAAAATATTTGTACATTATGCTTTAAATATATGAGTAATTTTTGCCATTTAGTGACCTGCATGATGTTTATAAACCATTTCATAACAGGATTCACAGCAGGAATGTTTCTTGCTTGCAATCATCCTGTAGTAATTCTTCTCATAGCATCTCCATCTTTATGTCAGCATGAAGCCAAAGGCAAACCAGAAAGATATCTGTGAAATCTGCTCTAAAGTAGGTGTGGTCCAGTAAGTTACATGTTTTGAATTGAGCTCTACTTTTGTATATGTCTGCCTGTTCCTCATCTGTAAAATGAGGTAATGGTATTGTCTGAGCTCATAAAATGAACGTTGATACATGAAAGACTGTTACACGCTCAGATGTAGCAATAATGAGAGCCAGATAAATGGGTAGGCTCTGATTGTATGGGCATGTGCGCTTGTACGGTGTCAGAGGATGCACAGTATGTTAGTGACTTCAATGGGATGCGCCTGAGTGCATGGCTGCCTTTGGACATCAGCTCCGAACTCATCATAGTGACAGTTTGATGGCAGAATTCAGGCACTGAAATACTCCAAGGAAGAAACGAGCTGCTTTGGGTGATCTCTATAGATAGTCAGCAGTTGCAGGGCTTTTTCCCTTTTTAGCTATTTGCATTTACAGTGAAAGTTACTAAATATATTAAAAATATGAATTTGAGGGTTTAAAAAAATTGTAACTTTTCTATCCTTTTTATGTCAGTGTATTACAAACTTGAATTATGAATTCATTAACAATTTAATTTTATACAAGCTTCTAAACCTCTGAATGTTGATGCTTGAGGTATGGCCTTTTGTTTGCGATATTCAGAAAGTTACAGTTCTCCTGCAGAAAGTCACACTTTTATTGTTAAACAATGTGACAGTATAATTTTAAAAGACATTTTAGCAATACAGAGGACAAATTTAGACAACAATTTTGCATATAAAGTGAATTGTTATAACTCTACTTGAAAGAAAATTCTTTGGGGGGAAAAAAAAGCTAGTACTTTGGTCATACTGATGATTTAATGTTTACTGTCTCCTATCTTACTTTTCTAGTGCTAAAACTGATGAGAAAATAGTTTTAGTTTAACTTATCGCAACCAGTTCCATTCTGAGGGTATTTGCATGTTCTTACTCTGAACATCACTCTGCGAAGGACAGAACAGAAAGACTTTCCCTTGACGTAAAAAGTGATTTCCCTTTCTTGAAAGGCATGTTGTTTGAATAGTCTTAAATCACATTTAGAGACTGTTTGTAACATTACATATTATTCTGTAATAAGTGTGGTGGAAGCTCATGATAAATATTCCAAGTCACTTCAAATTATTTGAGAATCTGAAAGTGTGTTATACTTATTTGCCTATGAACAGTGAAAAGCATTTCTTGAAACTGGGAGTATTTAGGTTCAGTGTTAGGAATTCATCACTCATATGTGATCCAAGGAACCAGCCTAATTTTAAGGGAGTGAGCACTAGCATGGCCCATTTATTTCAGCTGTAGTAACTCTTAAACTAAGGGCAAAGATCTACTAACATGAATTAACTTCCATTAGGAAGCTACACTATACATTGCTGATGCTCTGATTTTATCTGAATGTCAAACATCAGATCTTCACCTCCTTTTCACCTTTAACTTCTTCTTTTGTTATTTAATCCCAAATCGCTCACTCGTTTCCTTGCAGAGGAAATCCTATTATCTTTCACTTGAATTGTAATTTTGACAAATGGTTTGTGAAGTCTGAAACTAAGGTATTGGTTTTGGAGGAAGAGTCACAGAGTGGGGTTCACACTACTAAGCTCAACAGAAACATTTAGACATCTAAAATCTAAATATCTCTGTCTGAATTAGTTGTAGAGACACTCTTTATATTCAAAAGAAAGATATAAGCATCTTTAAAGAGACAAACCACCTGGCTAATTTTATTCATATACTGTAGCAGGAGATCGTATCCTGGTTTTTTTTTTTTTCTTCTTCTCTATTGACTGTAAGGGGAGTCTAGAAAATTCTTGCAGCTTTAAATGTCTACAATATAGAAGTACAAGGTCTGGTGACATGAATTTTGATTGTTGTGTCTGAGAAATGCTACTTTCAGATGCATACACTTTCTTACAGAAAGGGTTTTAAAATTAGACCTTTATAGGTGATAATACTGTTTGATAGTGTTTTATAACCAAAGAAAATTATGAATATTCTTCAGTTGCTTGCTATGTTATTAAATATTGTGGTATTTTGGGTTAAACAGCATCTCCTCACCTACATATTTTTCTAGCTCTTACTTGTGCCTTTGCTAATTTTTCTGAGTAATGACAAAGGAGAGCTTAGGAGGGCAAAGTAGGAAAATGCATAAACATTATTTTTAAGAATAAACAGAAAGAAGAGGGCATAGTGTCTCAGCGGGCAGGTTACTAGGCCAGTGACAGTGAGTTAACTATTAGTTAAACACCTCTATATAGATTCGGGATTTTAAGCTGAATCATAGGAAAAGTTGGCTTACACTCTTCAACTAAGATGTAATAATTTTGAAATGTAATAGGTATTTTTGTAGCATACTAAATATTTCAAAACAGATTTTGAGTCACTAGAATCAGGTGCATGACTCATTAAGAACAAAAAGAGTTAGTACTCAGTTGCTACAGCAAATCAGTCTAGGTCTTCCTCAGAGCAACTGTACCAGGTGTCCATGGCAAGGTGCTGGCAGCGAGGGGCTGCGGGCACCTCTGTGGGGATTGCTGGTTGCATCTGGCTCCAACAGCCCTGCTGCAGGACACAGCCGAGCCCCTCAGCCAAGTTCTTGGTGCCTCTGGGAAAACGTATTTAAGAAAGGGCAAAACACTGGATGGTGGCATGAGGGGTGAGAAAAAATGAGAGAGAAACATCTGTGCAGCCCCCCAGGTCAGTGCAGCAGGAGGGGAGGAGATGCTCCAGGCGCCGGAGCAGAGATTCCCCTGCAGCCCGTGGGGAAGACCATCGTGAGGCAGATATCCACACTGCACCCCATGGATGACCCCATGCTGGAGCAGGGGAAAGTATGAGGAGGATGTATCGGCAAAGAGGAGCTGTTATGGACTGACCACAACCCCCCATTCCCCAACCCCCTGTGCCGCTCAGGGTAGGGGAGGTTGAGGAGACAGGAGTGAAGGAATAAAGTTGCACCTGGGAAAAAGGGGTGGTGGAAGGTGTTGGTTTAATTTCACCTTTGTTTCTCACTACCGAAATCTATTTTAAGTGACAATAAATAACATTCATTTTTCCCAAGCTGTGTCTGTTTTGCCTGTGTCGGTAGCTGATAAGCAATCTCCCTATTTTGACCCCTGAGCTTTTTCATCCCATTTTGTCCTCCTGTTCTTTGAGAAGAGGGAGTGAGTGAGCAGCTGGGTGGATGTTTGACTCTTAGCCAAGGTTAACTCACCACAGAGAAGATATGACTATCTCTTTGAATATGATATAACAATTAAACAGGAGAGATTTTGTGGATAAGCGGAAGGAAGAAATCTGTTTGATGCAAGGTTCATGTTGTATTCTGGGCACAGGAGACACAGAACCTGTGTGAAGGTTTAAGTGTGTTCAAAATTCTGCAAGAGGAAAGAACAATATTGATTGTGACAAAACAGAAGATTACTTCTATTGTTATGTCAAAAGATGAAATACTGGATAGGAAGAGGTTGCTAACAAAAAAGGAAGAAAAGATACAACTATGAAAAAGCCTAAGTATAAAATTACACTGAATTCAACAGAAAAGAACAGACTCTGGTGAAAATAATGATATGCTGTAAATGAGATTGTTTGCTTAAAACAGCTGAAACAACTTATTTGCATCACAGGATTTGTTGAGCATGACTAGCAGTTCTGACCAGTCCTTGGTGTCCTCTAAACTACTGATACTACCTTATTTTTGTCAGTCTATCACAGAAGGTTCATTTCAAATTGTTTCCCCATCCTTCACAATGTCTTTTTCCTCCATTGATTTGAGATCAATTTAGCACTTGGTGTGCTGATTCCTACAAGGCCAAATCTATGGCAAAAAACCATTTTAATTATCTCTTTCTAATCAGTGAACTGGCAGGAGGTTGTTCAACTTGTCTTCTTATTTCTGTTAGTCATCCATCTTTACTTTCCAAAGGACTGGAGTAAGTCTCTTGAGACACCTAGTCTCAAATCAGTCAATATGCTGCCTCATTGCTTTCTTAATTCTACCATACACTCTGTACCTTTCAACAAGATTGATAGGGCATAAGCATGATAGTTTTGGACTTTGGCTGTTCTTGAGGGCTATAAATAAAGGAAACAACAACCTATTATGTTCACCACTTCTGTGTGTAAATACAAAGAAGCAGAAAAAGACAAGTGTCTACAATGCAAATGCATATGCATATATTTCTATGCGTGGCTGGAAAGCTGACTATGCAGTGACTTCATTTGTGAGACCTAGATATTTGCCTTGTGAGCTGCAGCAGACTAGATTGTCTTATATTCAAAGAGTTGCGGTCAACGGCTCGATGTCTGAGTGGAGACCAGTGATGAGTGGTGTTCCTCAGGGGTCGGTACTGGGACTGGCGCCGTTTAACATCTTTGTCAGCAACATGGACAGTGGGATTGAGTGCACCCTCAGCAAGTTTGCCAGCAACACCAAGCTGTGTGGTGCGGTCAACACACTGGAGGGAAGGGATGCCATCCAGAGGGACCTGGACAGGCTTGAGAGGTGGCCCTGTGCAAAACTCGTGAAGCTCAACAAGGCCAAGTGCAAGGTCCTGCACATGGGTCGGGGCAACCCCAAGCACAAATACAGGCTGGGTGATGAGTGGATTGAGAGCAGCCCTGTGGAGAAGGACTTGGGGGCGTTGGTTAACAACAAGCTCAGCATGACCTGGCAATGTGTGTTTGCAGCCCCGAAATCCAACCGTATCCTGGGTTGCATCAAAAGAAGTGTGACCAGCAGGATGAGGGAGGTGATTCTGCCCCTCTACTCCACTCTCATGAGACCCCACCTGGAGCACTACATTCAGCTCTGGGGGCCCCAACATAAGAAGGCCATGGACCTGTTGGAGTGAGTCCAGAGGAGGGCCACAAAGATGATCAGAGGGATGGAACAGCTCTCCTGTGAAGACAGGCTGAGAGAGTTGGGGTTGTTCAGCCTGGAGAAGAGAAGGCTCCAAGAAGACCTTATTGCAGCCTTCCAGCACCTAAAGGGGGCCTACAAGAAAGCTGGAGAGGGACTTTTTACAAGGGCATGTAGTGATAGAACAAGGGGTAATGTCTTTAAACTGAAAGAGGGTAGATTTAGATTAGCTGTAAGGAAGAAGTTCCTCACTGTGAGGGCAGTGAGGCACTGGCACAGGTTGCCCAGAGAGGCTGTGGATGCCCCATCCCTGGCAGTGTTCAGGGCCAGGTTGGATGGGGCTTTGAGCAACCAGGTCTAGTGGAAGGTGTCCCTGCCCATGGCAGGGGGGTTGGAACTAGATGATCTTTAAGGTCCCTTCCAACCCAAACCATTCTATGATTCCATGATTCTATGATATTAAAAGATTGGCACTTGTAAACATGGATTTATTCTTTGCTCTACTGTGAATTTTCTGGGTGACCTTAGCTAAATAACTTTTGGTCCAAATTCTTGGGTGTAGATAGCTAAATAAAATGCTGACTTTGAGATGTGTTTGTTGCTCCCAAATTCAGTGGGAGATTTGGTAATATAAATGAAAAGACTACTTAAACGATGCTTAAATATGCATGTGTGTCAGTTTTCCATTATTAGCTTTACAACTCTGTGCTTCATTTTTATTAGCTGAAAAATGACATAATAGTAATAATATTTATAACAATATAAACATGAATCTTGTTTTCAGTAATATTTCTAAACTGCTTTCAATTGTATAGAACAGATATGTAAGAACAGAAAACAGAGAGCCATATCCTTCAAATCACACTAATTCCATTACCCTGGTACTGGTTACTGCCCTGGTCCCTGTCCCACTGGCCTAGTCCTGGTTATCCCACCTACTTGGTCATGGTTACCTTTTCTAGAACAGGCTGTTGAGCAAAATAATTGAGCAGCACTGGAATAGGACTGAACAACTTTACTGCTCCAACACATAGCTGGCTATCATTCTAATGGCAATTTTGGATTTTGTAATTTTAGGATATTAATGAGTTTACCTCCTTTAAAACTCATAAGAGGACTCTGAACAATGAAGTGACCCAAAGTGTGTACTACATCCACAAGATAAATCTGCTCATGTATAGAACTCTTCTAATCACTGCAATCCATGCATCCACATGACCTTCTGATGAAAAGCGTATTTTAAAGTTTTTATTTGTCCTGGTTTCAGCTGGAATAGAGTTAATTGTCTTCCTAGTAGCTGGTACAGTGCTATGTTTTTGAGTTAAATATGAGAAGAATGTTGATAACACTGATGTTTTCAGTTGTTGCTAAGTGGTGTTTAGTCTAAAGTTAAGGATTTTTCAGCTACTCAAGCCCAGCCAGCAAGAAGGCTGGAGGGGCACAAGAGGTTGGCACAGGACGAAGCCAAGGCAGCTGACCCAAACTGGCCAAAGGGGTATTCCATACCGTGTGATGTCACATCTAGTATGTAAACTGGGGGGAAGCGGGGATGTGGGGGAACCACTGCTCGGGGACTAACGAGGCATCGATTGGCAGGTGGTGAGCAATTGCATTGTGCATCATTTGTATATTCCAATCCTTTTATCATTACTGTTGTCATTTTATTAGTGTTATCATTATCATTATTAGTTTCTTCTTTTCTGTTCTATTAAACCGTTCTTATCTCAACCCACAAGTTTTACTTCTTTTCCTGATTTTCTCCCCCGTCCCACTGGGTGGGGGGGGAGTGAGTAAGTGGCTGCGTGGTGCTTAGCTGCTGGCTGGGGTTAGACCACGACATTGTTAAAGAAAAATATCTGCTGCAGTTCTTCAAGCGAAATGGCAATGTTATTTTAGTAAGCTACTGTCTGGTAACTGGCCTTGTTGAATTAAGAGACAGTTCACAGTCTCATCACCACTTGGTTCTTAATGACATTCTTACTCTGCTTTCTTAAACATAGCTGATTTCCCAGGAACAATTAAGTAATTATTTTACTACTCTGTGCTATCCCTTCTGCGTTGTGGTAATACACAACAGCCTTCCGCTTTCTGCTCAGTTATGGGCTTCTATCTCACACATTTTGCAGTCCAACAAGTAAGAAACTGTGGGTAGATTTAACTGTGAAATAAGGTCCAGGATCTCCTTGGGATCATCAAGGTTTCAGACTCATGTTTACAACTCAGTATGTTCCCATATGTTCCCATACAGTTGCCATTGAACTATGGCACCTCAAGTGCTCCTACTCATGTACTCTTTAAAATAGCCTCTGGTCTTTGCCTCCTTACTCAACAATATCTCCTCTCTGTTTTGCAGCCTGTTTTGTAGGTTGCATATCCAGTAGGAACTGTCTATCAGACTTTCCTTTGGATCTCCTATTTCACTGCAAGTCAGAGCTTTTTTTAGCATTCTTCAGCAGGCTAAGTAAGAGGTCGGGCAGTCCTCCTCAGAGGTCCCGAGGGTGTGTTGTTTCTAAACTCTTCACCCCCATCCATGCCGTTTTCTCTTCTCAAGAGGAAAGGAGGTCTGCCAAAAAGTCTGAAGTTCCCAAACTAAGCAGTTGGTTTTGGTTACTGTGATATACCTGTATAAAAAAGGAAACAATAAGTTCTTAAACATCCAATGGTTACAAAACCAGAGCTAGGAAAGAAAGAGCTGCTGCCTCAATTCAAAGATGGAATAATTTTTTAAGACATAGTCTTAATTCTCTATAAACTCAGAGATCTTGCTTGTATGAACACTGTGACAACTGTGTCTCAGCAACATTTTTTCAAGGCAGTAATGTGATCTCTGATAATTGATCTTGAACAGTTATAGGTGTGCTGATTTAAGATGTTATCACTACAGTTGTCCAGCTTGCTTTTCTGCCAGAGGAGACTATCTACACAGCAGGGCAGCAAACTGAATGGGTTCAGGTTTTCCAGTTCATGGTCTTAGTATCTGAACACAAACCAGCTTCACCTGCTGAAGTCTGCTAGGGCTTGCCAGTCAGAGCATGAGAACCTTGCCTCAAATGCCGTGAGAAAAATCAACATTCATTTGGCTTTCTGGAACAGTAAAAGTGACATGATCAGTGACCACGAACCATTAAGGCCTGATTTATCTGTGAAGCAGTCCTGCAGGATTCCTGGCAGGAAGCCATCTCATGGATTGACTTCAGTGGAGATGTAGCAGGCATAAATTTGGTACTCCAGGAGCACTTCTGTGGTTGGGATGCTAAAATATTAATGTTTCCAGTATGAGTACTTAAGGTCTACTAAGCATTGTAATTGAACCATGCTAGTTTGACAATTAGGCTTACAGTAAAACAATTATTTATAGATAGTGAAAAAACTAATGATATCTTAGATTCATGCAGTAATATAGCTACGCTTACAATGAACTTTAAAAACATTGCAAATAATGAGCTACTACACCCTCTTCTTTCTGGGCAATGAAACCAGGACAAATGTATTAATTTTCTTTTTCCAGTGCCTCCAAAATCAAGCCAGACAAATTATCTTTAAATCTCTCTCCAAGTAAATTCTGGATACTTTGATTTTTTTACAGTATGATTGATCTATAACTTTCAAGCAATAAAATATAAAATGAAGTGGCTTTCTGAAAGAGTTGTCTGACATGCCAAACTGCAGCAGATTACAGGCTGGCAGATGTGGGCTCATAGGTGGGTCCACATCAAACAGTTATAATATGCTTGCTTTTGTGTCCTTGTTTGAAGCTAGATTCACAGGGAGACAACCAGTGTCATTCTTAATTAATCTGTGAAAGTCTGCATTGACCTATTGGTTATCTCATAGCATCAAACCTGTTGGGTGGGCCTCAGTTCCTTCAACAAGGCTCTGGATTAAGAAAGTGAACTTCTGTTGAAAACACAAAGTTAACTTCACAAACACGATTAACACACAAACAAATTTGAGGAGCTGCTGATACGCTTAAGCATGTCATGTATAGTAGTACACTGCGGTACGCATGTAATCCTGCTGCCTGAAAGCCATATATTTTTCATATCTTTTTCACAACATAATTTCTAATACCATGACATCATTTTTTAATGTAAAGGAAGTGTTAGCACATATTTCACATGTACGGCCTGCAAGTTAACAATACAAAGACTTGTCATTCAGCAGCAGCCTGAGTCTTTGTATGCCGAGACATTATAAAGCAAAGTTAATTCTGGGGTCCCCTTATCCATAGTCTCCATGCCTGTGATTTTCCAGGTCTCTAATTCTCATTTGCTGTGGTTAACTGTCAGTTAAGTATTAAGAAGGCTTGATTTTTAGTATATTTGTGAACAAAACTTTTTGTTTAAATCTGTGTATTTCTGACTCATAAGAAAGGAAGCCTACTACCATATGCACATTTAGTAAGTCTCTGTTTAAGTGAGTGGCTAAAACTTGATTATTTCCAAGTGTGTTGTTTAATTATTGTTACTTTGGAGTAATTTATACTTAAAAATTCAGGAATAGCAACTCCTATGTCTCATTCTTGCATTTACATGACTTAACCTTTCTTTTTAACTCTAGTAGGCAAAAAGAAATTTAAAAAAAAAGATTTTGCCATTTATTCTTTATAGGTCTTGCCATAAAAACTTCAGATTTTTATAGTAGAAGAGTATTTGTTGATATTGTTGGTTTGTTCAAGTTTGAGGTCTATGATTACTTTTCTGATGGAAGTATAGATTGTATGGTAGGGCATGCAATAGTGTAATTAATTTAAGTTTATATTCAATATGATTAAAGCTTTCATTCAATATGTATTAAAGCTTTGACTGCTCTACTATTGAAAGTCACAAGTTTAGCTTAAAATCCAATTATTGTCAAGGAATTTCTTCCTTAACAAGTTTTATTTGCAGTAAACTTATGCTGCGGTATTTCTGTTTTAATAGAAAGTTATTTTGGAAAATACCACATTAATATGTTTTTCCTATTCTGGGATGCTTTCTATCGTATAAAAGATGACTCAGTGTGGTTTGTGGAGTCTTACAAGATATACCCAAATACTTAGATGTCTCAGGAATGCAGTGAACTGACCTAGTAGGAACTGGAATCCTAGTAAACCCAGCTTGTTTGCAAATGTTAAACTAATGTGAACCCCAGCCACATTTTCGTATCATGTGCTTTCATTTCATCTGGAAAAGCCTGTGAGTGGCATGTTCAGCCTAAAGGTTGTTCTCTGGTATACAAAGATTTTATCACAGTCAGGAAGAGAAAAGATTACTTTCTCACTTTTAATTCCAACAGCAGGAGAATTTTGTACAAGAGATACGGTGTGCGTAGCTGTAAGGCATATTTCATTATTCCTTCTATACTTATATTTCTCCCTCTACCCCAATAAAAACTGCAGGGCCTGCCAGTGTGCACATTCCTTTGTGAACACCTGTGCCTTTCACAGCATCACAGAAAAAGACTCCATGCTCCCTAGAACTTAAGAGAAAACGGCTAGCTCTCTGCAGAAAACAATCATCTTGCCTCATCATTTCATTATATCCTGACGCAACAGGAAAAGAATCAAAATTTTCCTCTTGAGTTTTGACTTTTGCAAAACTAGGTAGTTGGGTAATGCCCAAGAAATGATATTTCTTTGCAAAGTGAAGTCTGCATATCTGTGAGGATGTCAGAGTTTTGAGACCTGAGTAATCCATTTTATTTGGAAATCTGTGGGCTGTGTGGCTCTTAGAAAATAGATACTTCTGGAACGCAGTGCTTTTTGGCAGTGATTTTTCATCTGCAAAAGTCGTTTTGCAGTTGGTGCAAATGTATATTGATGTATATCACTGAGACTGAGGTGCCTGCCTGGATATATATCTGGATGGGGCACATGAAAGGTTTTATTTGTACTTGCATATTTCTGTGAAGTGGAGAATATGGATGGAGGTCTCATGGAAAAAAACCATTGCAATCTTCACACTCTGTTCAGTGCGGTGGAGAGGCTGTTCCTTTTATGTGTCAGGAGGAAGAGGAGCTTAGAGGCACCAGTGCCTGTGGAGAATACCAGAGATCACTTTCTCCTCTTTTGCAAACAAGTTTGAAGAAAAAGCGTGATTGCCCGAAATGTAATCTCTTCCAGCCCCTGGGGTGATAGAGTTTTGCTGCACCTTCATTCAGGTTGCTGTCTAAACCCTACAGTATTATTTTAAACACGAAGAAGCTGATTTTTGTTTGCTTAGTTTTCAAAACACTGAAACAAATTCACCTTAGTGTTAACAGACTAAAGTAGGCAGAGCTTCAGGCATTTTCATCAAGGCTGAATTTAGTTTTCTCAGAATATGTTCAGAGGAACACAGTGCATGTGAAGTGCTTCTCTCTCACTGGCTTTCCCTGATTTTACTCAGAAAGTCTTCTTTCTTGTGTGAAAGTAGCCCTGAGAAATCTTCATACAGTGAGAGTGTGTTATATTGTGAACATGGTATATCTCTATTTTCTGAATGCTCATCAGCTGTTTTGGGCCATAAAGTATAACTCTTGTTAGAAGTAGTTTTAAATGAACGGCAATTATTTATCATCAAACATGTAAGAAATACTAAGGCATACATACCAGTTTGTGGTAAAGAGAGAGGAAAGATTGATTAGTAAAGTGTTCAAAGTTGACCAGACATGAGTGGGACCTCACAAATGGAAGCAGGTGAGTGTTAGCAAAGCTACAGTGCTGCAAAACATGATTGGAATTAGGGCATCAGCCTCACTGACAACTTCCCAGGATTTACATTTCAAAGGACTTCAACTTTTCAGTTCTCCATTCAGAGGTGGGTAACTATCAGCAGACAGCACTTATTTATAATGTGCAAATGAGCTTTCTACAGAAAATAGGAAAAATGAGGTTTAAAGTCAGATGCAGAAGAGATTAAGGGAAATACTTTAAATCAATGTAATAGGTGGGATGGAGCCTAATCTAACTAAACTTAATGAAAAGTTTAGCCCCAAGCTGAGGGCAAGGGTATGACAACCGCTTCCCTATTCTGGTTTTAAGCACCTCCTGCAGTGCTGTCATCATTCCCAGCTACTGTGGGAGCCAGAGCTCAATGGCTACTGCAGTCACTCACAACATATCAAAATTGTGGTTCAAGTGCTTTCCTTTCAGAAGCAACAAATTAGGCTCTTATTAACCACAAAGCCAATAGTCTTTGAGGGAAAATGATGAAAATGCTCATCTTCATCAGTGAATTTGCTGCACTTAATGGAAAAAAAAGTCATCCTCTCTCCCTCCCTGGCAATATTCTGGTCCTGAAGCCACAGAACTCCACTCCCCCGTGCAGTTCCGCCTGGGATGTAATGACTCTTTGCCTCTTCTGCAGAGCTGAGTCGCTCCAATAACACAGATGGGTTCACGGTGTCTACTTTATGTTTAGCTGTATATTTTTAACTTTGGAACATAATCATTCTGTACAGGCTCCTCTAGAGGTTGTTCAGAATAAGAGTTTGTTTCTGTGTCCTGATCAAGCACATGTAAGAAAAATGAGGAAAAACATTCAGCCTCAGTGATACTAAGGTGCTTTGGAGTGTGTGCCTTGTTAGCAGAGTTTTAGAACTTGTAAAACTCTGGAGCTCTAATCATAGAATATTTATGTAGTAAACTGAGCTATATCTAACTCCAAATGTTTGATTTTCAATGAAAAATGCAATATTTTTTTTTTCCCCACTTGCACTGATTTTGTACTGGTATAACAGCACTGTGGTGGGTTAAGCTTGGCTGGATTCTAGGTGTCCACCAAGCTGCTCTATCACTCTTTCTCCTCAACAGTACAGGGGAAGAAAATATGATGGAAGCGCTCAGGGGTTGAGGTAAGGACAGGGACATCACTTACCAGTTACAGTCATGGGCAAAACACACTTGACTTTGGGGAAATTAATTTAATTTATTGTCAGTAAATAACAGAGACATACAACAAAACTAAAAGCACCCTGCCCCCATCCCTCTACTTGTTCCCAGGCTCAGCTTCACTCTGCTACCTCCTCCCCCTGCGTGCCACAGGGGGATGGGGAATGAGGGTTGTGCTCAGTCCATAACACTTCATCTCTGCCACTCCTTCCTCCTCGTAGTCTTCCCCTGCTCCAGCGTGGGCTCAGTTCCATGGGATATAGTCCTTCATTAACTTCTCCAGCATGGGTCCTTCGCATGGGCTGCAGTTCTTCAAGAACCGATCTAGCATGGGACCCTTGTATGGAGTGCAGTCCTTCAGGAGTGGACTGCTCCAGCGTGGGTCCCCCACAGGCCACAGGTCCTGCCAGAAAACTTGCTCCTGCGTGGGCTCCATTCCACAGGCTGCAGCTCCTGCCAGGAGCCTGCTCTCGTATGGGCTGTCCACGGGCTGCATCTTCCTTCAGGGCATCTCCACCTGCTCCAGCCTGGGATCTTCCGTGGGCTGCAGGTGGATATCTGCTCCACTGTTCACCTCCATGGGCTGTAGGGAAACCACAGCGATTTCTTTGTATAACCAAATAAATGTTTCTTCTCCAGTCTCCTTTAGCTTCAATTACCTCTTTCCCTCTTCACACTGACATTGTTGTCTCCTCCATTTGTGTCTTCCATTTATGTCCCACAGTTACACATGCCCCTTCTCTCTCTTTCTAGGAAAAAAAAAAAAATCATTATTGCATCATTAATTGTGTCTGGTAATTGTTTATCTTGTTCTAAGACATTGAGCATACAACACTTTCCAGAAGAGAACACAGACCGATACAGTAAGAAACTCAAATCTGAAAGAAACAGGAAAGTAGTTAATCTTAACTAGGTGTTTCTGGGTTATTCTCCAGTGAACTCCACCATCCCTGCAACACTCACCCAGGATGCAGTATCCATTCATTAGAGTATGTGTCACACTGAGTCCTCATTAAGATAATTTTTTAAAAGGATTTTCTCTGGAACAGTGTTGCTATGAATCTCACTTGCAGTGCTTGCCTTGTGCTTGCCGACCTTAGGTTTGCCCATGACCAAAATCAGGCCTCTGTCTAATGTTAAAAATAAAGAAGAAGTTGCTTCTTTTGATCCAAATTACATGAGAAAGACAGGGAAAGGATAAAATCATGGGTAGACTTCTCTGACAACTTGAGTGTCTAGGCCAGACAGCACATGCTAAGGTTACCATTAACAGATGAACCCAAACCCAGACTGATGAGTTTACTCATCTTTTCCAGGTGTCTGAAAAAAATTGAAAAAAATTGGGTGTGTGATCATCTAATCTGCCACAATTACTAAAGGTTTCCTGAGGAAGGAGAGATTGGAGTTCTATGCTTGCACAACATGGGGAGTTGAGCATAAACGTGGTAGGTCTAAAGTTTCTCTGTGTTATATCTCTTTTCAGACTCTAGCATGAGCTATGAGAATATGCTACAATTATACATAGAATCGTGAGTGTAAAATCATTTAACCTCTGCTCGTCTATATTTTGCCCCTATCGGAGACAAAGACAGATAGGAGTCCATGTACTTACAATTCTGTGCGGTACAATATGCCAAATAAAATAGCAGGTTTCTTAAATGGTTCCTCATATTTGCTTATTCTGTGATTTACATGAAGTTTTGGGTATGGTGTGGTTGACTGGTAATTCTTAATTTCTGCTCTAAGCATAATTACATTGCGTACTCTATCAAAAGTGTGACAGAGCGCTTTGTTCCTATTTCCACTTCTCCTATCCTTGCCCTTTTTAAAAATTTTTTAACCACGTATGTGGTGTTGTGTGTTGAAGAATGAGTAATGATTGTGTAAATGCTGTGTTAAAAAATCTTATGAAAAAACATTGCTGCATATAATAGCCTTTGACATCTGAACAACAGTTGATTAAACCTGTGATGTAGAACTAAGGTTAAAGATTCAATTGTTTTACCCATGAATAGCTGAAGCATTCATGTGATAGTTATTAATTAGAGCTGAACCTAGACCTTCAGTTCAAAATGACAGGTTCAAATATTAGAATAAAAAAGCCAATTTATCTGTAAGATGGTGGTAACCCATGGGGATCACACTTTCAAAGGGCACACATCAGGACTTCACAAACATCAATGTGTTATAGGGACATCCTGGCTTTAAATATGAAAGAACAGCTTTTTGTTGTTTGGGGGGGGGGTGTGTGTGTACAAGAATGTCTTTTCACTGTCACGTATTTATCTTTGTCTAGCTGATCTGTTTGAATTCTTTGGTATTTCAGCCATATAAGGCTGTACCCTGCATGCATGTCTAAATGGCAGATGCTTTTTTGATACTTTCTTCCAAAGCCTGCTAAGTCAATGTCTTTCATTTCACAGTCCTGTGTGCTAGCTAGTCCCCCTGAATGCTTCTGCATGCCCTTTTGACTTTATTTTAGGACTTACTGTTTCAGCTCTTGTTTCATCTTTTTTCACTCCCCAGAGAGGCTTGGTTTCTTTTCTCTTTCTCAGTATCTTTGTTCTCATCAGCTCTAGTCCCTGTGGCATTTGCTACATCTGATAAGGCATTATTTCCATGGAGCTATTATATGGGATTTGGAAATGTATCATCACAAAGCACAATAACGAAGCTGAATGTTTAATGCTCTTTACACGGACAGGAGTTGGCTTCATGTTGTTTTCTATGAAATTAAATAACGAAATATTCACATAGAGAACAGGAAATTAGAGCAGAGGATTATCAGAATAACACAGAACCAGCTGAATTTTAGATCTATTCCTGGTGTTGGAAAGAGTAATTGAAAGGTGATTATAGGTAATTGTAGATGTTGTTCATATGTGTGGGAATGAGATTTTCTCTCTTTAATTATCAGTACAATAACAGCCTAATGACATATCTGTTTTCCCTGTTTTCCCTTACCAATTCACTTAAATTCCTCTTCAAAACAGCAGCTAGTACTTATACAGCATGGACCAACTATTGCCCCCTCAGCGTTGCATACAAAACACGCTATATTTCATCATATTTCTGTGTTGAGTGTTTTCCAGACCTTTGTGCTGTGGACCAGCTCTAGTCCTTCATCTTAAATTGTGAGAACCATCTTACAGTCTACCTGAGCCCCCCAAAACGCTGAAAAGTTGGCAGACTGTAGCTGAACATGGTACCAATGGACACTCAGCATGCTTGCTTGGAAAAGGGAAAGACGTTAGTTCATCCTGTCTAGAGAAGAACCTGCTCTAATTCAATGTGAGGTAGTAAATAATAGTTCTTTGTGCCTCTTGAAATAGCCTTATAACCAGGAGAGAGAGTCCTGGAAGCCCTATGAAGAAGCAGGCAAAGGGGAAGTCAGTTCTGCTGGATGAGCTCACAGGGCGAAGATTAGTCTGTAGAAAATTAGGTTACGCATTTTTTACTTTGGACTAGCTCTAGCCTGGCCACATGGCCTCTATACGTGTTAGTGGAGGGACCATATCTGGGTCAGTCCTGGAGTGCAAATTCTGATGTAGTTACATCTGAAGGAAGTTTAATTCGTGAGCTTTGAGACTGCTCCAGGGTGAGAACTGGAGAGCATTAAATTAGTGTGATCAGGAGATTCACTTCAGGAGTGTACTCCCAATCCAGGTTAAAATGCTAATGTAGATATACCCTTAGACTCCTAAATAAGGTGGTCTGAGTTGTCATGCTGGTTGCTAATTTCTATGGGTTATAGTGCACATATTATGCATGAGATATAGATGGTCTATATCTGAAGATACACCTTTATCTCTGCTTTGGTACTATGAAGCAGAGTAAAACTCTAATCCCAAAGGAAGCCTCAGAGCAACTGAAATGTCAGTTCTGAATGATTACAGTAAAACAATTTTGATATGAATTATTTAAATTATGGTGCTGTAAATAGAATCTAGAGTGTGAAAAACTAGAACTGTAATTGGGTCTGGCCAAGCAGACAACATGATCTGATGCTTATTTGTCTGCCTGAAGAATTGGAATTGGTGTTTTTAGTCTTTTTAATAGTGGATAAAGATCCACCTCTCAAAGAACATCAATACAAGTGAAGCAAGACGGCAGTCACATCAGACGGCTTAACACAGAAATTAATTTGAATAGTAAGGAAATCTCCACTTTCTACTTTAGCTCTGGAAATGGTATAAAAGTTCAATTTTAATTCTATTTTAATGTCACTTATTTGCTCAGTTCATAATTTTTAAGCAGCAGAGAATTAACTTTATGAATTATTTTTTGGATTTGCCATATTTTATTTGTATGAATGAAAAGAGGAAACTTGGGAATTCACATATACCTAGAAAAGTGGCTCTCAACAGCTTTCTCCATATTGTAAATTGTTGTAAATCACATTTTCATGTGTTTTAATATTTTACATTTTTAGACAATTCTGTCCTCAAAGCTCTGGATTAAACAAAATTATATTAATTTTAGCAATTTAAATGGAACTAGAAGACCAATGGATTAAATTCTACAGTACAAATGTATATACAAATCCAACACATAATACATCAAAGCATATGGATGCTACTAACTTGTCTTTTTACAGAATTACTCTCCAGGGACTACACCTCATTGACATCAGAAACACCAGCACTGTAAGATGCCAGTTTATCGTGCAATTTTATGACCATATTTGACATAATCAGTGTTTAGTTCTGGCTTCCGTGAGAAAGAGTTAGTCTATATTTGTAATTATTTTGGTTTTTTTCTTCCTAGTTTGTTCACTCTTTGCTACTGCAGGGGACATATTTGTCTTGTATGAGTGATTGAAGATGGTTTTCTGCTTGGACAGTAGACTGAATTAATTTCTGACAACAAGGCCTTTTACAGTGTACAGAAAAAGTTGAACACAAATAGACCACAGGTTATTGTTGGGGACAAGAACAATATATTTCCCAAGCCAGGGCTTAATGTTGTGAAACAGATTTATAGTATATTGGCATTTTCCAATTCTTCCCTTGAATTTTTATTCTACAGTCTCAACTTTGCTGAACTCCCTACAGCCGTAGCTGGGGTGTCCATTGAGCAAAAATAAGATTGCAGACTTCATAGTTTGAGTTAAGCAAAAGCTCTGGACTGTAGCTTAGACAGGACTGATATGATAATGTAAAAGTAGAATGAGACAAAGCAATGGAAAAATCATTTATAATATTACTACAAAATTTTATTTGATGCATGGTGACTCACAGGCAACTATTTTATTACAGTTAGCCACAGATAAAGAAACATTAAGCAAAATGATACCTCACCATTATTTAAGTATATATGACTATCTTCCAGATGGAATCTCCTTAATTTAGCTTTATATAAATTTTAACTTATATCTCTAGGGCAGAGACCACTTGGTGAATAATTGCTTGGTGACCTTTCTAACCTTAACTCTAGGGACTATTTTGTTGCTATCATTTTGTAAAAGGAAACAGATTTTCTATGACAAAGGGTGGAAATGCATAAATTCAAATACATAGGCAGATTTTTGTCTCTAATCTTTCTTGAATAAACTCTTTGCTAGAATTTTTCACATTTAAAGATAGGTGCAATAATGTCTCCATAGTAGGGACATTTCAGTGGTCGTTTAACATGGTCAAATATTTAACATTTTAAATTATCAATAAGTAAACATTTAATACCTCTTTGTTAGTATTTATATTTGTCTGTAATATTTTCATATTTTCAAATTTTTATTTATGTTTATCTGTAGTCTGTGTGCAGAAGCAATATGTCTAATCTCTTTGCCTCTGTAAGGACACTACACTAAAAGAAGAATTGCATTTTTATAGGTATAAACACGAGAAGTGATGTCAACAGGTAGCAGTTTAGAGTATGCAGTGTCTCTAATAGGGTTCATAGGATCCATTAAAAATGTCATGCCTTGAAAGTAGCTCCTGGTATGTGATTTCAACTCCACTAAAATTAAAGTCTCTGACATGACATTCTGCAGCTGTTTAACAATATTCAGTAAGACCATAAAAGCTTAAGATTGCGAAGAAAAGAGGAAGTTATGTCAATAACTGATTTTCGTATTTGTTATCTGAATAAAAAATATATTGGGGTCTGTGCAGAATTAATTTTTTACCTTCCTTAATGAAATGAGAGACTGAAGTGTTTTGTTTTATGAAAAATAATTCCATTTAATCTTCCGCCAAGTCCATAAATATTAACTTTAAAACATTTTCAAAATCTTGTAATGAAAAAGTGAATAATTATATTCTAGAAGTGCTGAAATTAAAGGTCTTTATTCTTTGTTGTATATGTCTATTTTGCTGAATCTGTGAAGTTTTTGTAGGTGTTGTGGTCTAATCCCAGTAAGGCAGCTAAGCAACACACAGGTGCTCACTCACCGTCCCCCAGTGGGATGGGGGAGAGAATCAGAAGGGCAAAAGTGAGAAAACTTGTGGGTCGAGATAAAGACAGTTTAATAGGAAAGCAAAAGCCACACATGCCAGCAAAGCCAGATAAGGAATTCATTCACCACTTCCCATGGGCAGGCAGGTGTTCAGGAAAACATTTCATCTCCAGGAAAGCAGGGTTCCATCACACATGACCGTTTCTTGGGAAGACAAACACCATCACTCCAGACGTTCCCCCTTCCTCCTTCTTCCCCCAGCTTTATCTGCTGAGCATGACGTCCTATGGGCTGGAATCTTCCTTGGGTCAGTCGGGGTCAGCTGTCCCAGCTGTGTCCCCCCCTCCCAGCTCCTTGTGCCCCCCCAGCCTGCTCGCTGGTGGGGTGGGGGGAGAAGCAGCAAAGCCCTTGGCTCTGTGTGAGCACTGCTCAGCAGGAACGAAAACACCCCTGTGTTATCAACAGTTTTCAGCACAAAGCCAAAACATCGCACTATACAAGTTGCTGTGAAGAAAATTGACTCTATCCCAGCCCAAACCAGTACAGTAGGCACAACAGTTATTTTTCACTACGCTCAAGTTTTTGTGCTTGTCCTCATGTTTGTGCCTTTCTCCAATCCCGATCTTGTGCAGAGTATGTGAAGCACATAAAACCAGTTTGTATCATTGGATCTGTGGTGCTGTTACTGTGTTCCTAGAAGCTTCAGCAACAGAAGTGACTGATAGAATGCAACAAAATCCAGCTCTTTTCCACTGTTGCATTAGAAGGCCGTGGGCTGGCCAGGCTTAACTTAAAGACAATGTACACGGTGTAATGGGGCAGGACCCTGCTGGGCAACAACCCCTCCCAGCTCTCTCGATGGTGCAATTCAAGTGTACAGCATCTTCTGTGCCTGTGACACTCCAGAATTTATCTAGCAATCTGTGTGCTATCACGTTCCTTGTCAGTGATAATAAAACCTGTCTTGCCTATAGAGGATTTCCTAATGAGGCACGGAAGGCAATACAAGCAAAGCCTCTGTGCATTGGTGATCATTCAATAAATCACAATCGTAAAAGGCGAGGAGGTAGCTCGATTTAAACATAGAGAATTCAAGACTTTTATTCTGCTGTCACTAATGCAGTAATTCCATGTGCATGGAAAGGTCCCATGATGCTTCAAGTTGTTAATTTAATGCTACCATTTAATGAATAATGTAATAGTATTGTACAAAACAGTGTAAATTGCCACAATGTCAGGCAAATTGCTTCAGGCTGATCTGGTTTATGCATGCCAGACTTCATGAAATTCTTTTTTTTCCCTGTGCTTAAGCTTGATATATTTATGCATACATAGATCATTCCCCATATTGTGCCTTTTGTGATATTTTAGTGAGGGGTTTTTTTGTGTTGTTTTTCTCACTCTAACCTACTTCATAGAAATATCTCAAAACAAACTGTAAATATGAAGGTACCTGCATAATGCTCCTCCTGATGTCTTATGTATGGAGGCAGAGGTCTTAAAATTCCTGGCAGGATTTATAAAACTTAAGCAAACCGATTTCCAATACATCATCTGAGGACTAGCTATGGCATTCCTATCTCTCGGTGAAATTGCAAGTATTTTCCAAAGTCTGATGGAGTATTCTGCACAGTGCAAGCAAAGCACAGTGTAAGGATGCTACAAACACTCATTTTCCCTTCTGTCAGCTCCATAGTCTGCTCTGACAGATGCGCAAGATTTTTTTTTTCTTTAGACTTTCATGCTCATTAAAAGTGAAGGGGAAGGATTACTATTTGCACTGAAATATGATGAAAAGACTTCAAATACAGCAATTTCATTTTGTTTTTATAAGAAAAAGTCCCAAATGAGCAGAACAAGATTGGTTCTGGCAGGAGATTGTTCCTGGAGGGTACTTCTTATGAGTGCATTTTGGATTCCAAAACTTCCATCCTTACGTTTTTCCTGAAAGGCAAGTATCAGTGGAGGAATTTCATATATACTATGTATTTTTCCTTGTTACACAAACTCTTGTCCCAGGAAACCTGTACAGGACTCCAATGTAGTGTTAGGAGAAATGGAGAACTTGCCCAGTGTGAGCAAAGATCTCAGGATTTGGCTCATGGTCTGAAAGAAACCTTGCAGCTTTGTGTACTTTAGCTGAAGGAAATCTTTCTAAGAACATGGCTTACTTTCAGGTATATTGGCACCATTTAGCTACTAGGTTGTCTTGGGCTTGCTGCAAAATTGCTCTTTGTAGAGCTTAGGAAAGGATGGAGGGATTTGGAGAGCGAAGGGATAGTACAGGCTGCTTTGTACCAGCTTCAGTGCATTTTCATATGCTGTACACTGCGGGAGAAGAGCAGTGGATGTCGTCTTTGCCTGTGACAACTCTTTCCTGAAATAAAATTACTAGAAGACGCCAGCATACTGTGGAATAGCACAGTCCTAACACTCACCCTGTTGGTTTAGTTTATCCTCATGGTTTGTCTGGGCTCTTGTTCTCCATGGCGGAGGCAGGCAGCCACTTTTTCAAAAGGGAAATTCTCCTCTACAGAGATTTCTGTGACCCTTTAGGAACCATGCTTTTACCTAGTTTACTCATCAGAACAAGTGCATATAGGAGCTACTTGGAGAGGTAATCTTCACTGACTGTCAGGATGCCAAGTCCCAAGGAAAAGGTGTAAAAGATCCAGAGAAGAGATTTCAAGTCTTCTAATTTAATTCAAGACTTCCAGCCTGCTAGGAAAGGAAAGAAAAGGACATTGTCTGAACATGCTTTAAAATCTTTTTTTTTCTGTCTTGAGGCATCATTTTTTTTCTGCTTAACAAAAGTGGGACATGTAGGAAGTTTGACTCTCTCTCTCACTGATGTTGGCATGCTCATCTTTCAAACGCTTAGCTTTCATGTTAGCCAGGGCTGCCTTTTGAATGTGTGCCACGTCACCATCACCTGCTGATTTGCAAAACTTGTTTAGTTGAAATGCTTTCTTTAACAAAAGGGAACCTGTATTCCCAAGCAGTGGCCTAACATGTAACTATTTGCAGTTGATAGTGTTTATAGAAAAGGTTGAGAACTCTTTGAGAATATTCTCATACATTTTCAGTAAGAGGCGGATGAGAAAATTTGATAGTTAAACAAAACTCAAGCTGTTTAAACTCATTTGAGCTAATGCCACCTACCCCTCACCTCTGAGCTTGTGTGTGCTCGCACATACATATATATTTTGCTCATTTATTTAGATCTTGCAGCCTTATCTCTTGCAGAGCGGTATTCTAGTTCTGATAACACTTGAAATAAATGAAGGCTGTTCCCTTAGCAACTGCCAGCTGAATAACCTTAAAATGCAGTGGGAATAAATAGAGTAACTAATATTTGCTGAACTTCTGGGGTTTGTGAAATATTCCTTTTCATAAATCTAGTAAATGGCTTCTGCTGAATAAAGGGTGGGTTTTAAAATGATGTGTTATTATTTTGATGTGCAGTGTAATTTGTTTTCTTGGACTGGGATGTCCTGCCACTTTGCAGCTGAGTATACTGAGGAAAATTCTGAAAGCCAATTTAATTTTTTCTCCTATTTATTTGTGATTTATGTTTGCTTTTTAAACAGCTCCTTATACATGAAGCTATTCACTTCAGAGATAACTGTTTATATTACACTTATATGCGAACTTAATTCTCTTTCCTCACTTTCTATTAATTTACATGAAAATGGTATTTACATTTTGGAGGCCAGATCCAAAAGAAAATACCTCCATCTTTTGAAGCATGATAACTGGGACTGTGAACTATTGTTTGCTTTCCAAGCTCTTTGGACATGTAGTGAATGTTACTCTATTGTTTGCACAAAGCCCTTGTAAAATGAAATGTTCTTTTTGGTTGTCCTTTGACTCTTGTGTTACAAAAATAAATAATTATGAAACAGATCAGTTTAGGGGAGAGGTTTCCTCTGACCCCTAGACTGCTGGTTAGCTGGATGTTGCTTGGCTTTCTGCCTCCTGGAAGGGCAAGACAAAGTCTGTCTGTTGCTGTGTTCTAGTTAAACGTGGCGAAGGCAATGGTTGGCATGTTTATTCCTCTCACAAAATCCTGGTAAATTCTGACTGGAGGAAAAAAATGATCAAAATATCATGATGCAATGCAGTAGCTGCCACTAATTAATTTTGAATATTAAACAATTTTTACAACAGAGGTGCAAGCTACAAAATGCTTGAAAAACCTTACAGGTGGAGCTTCTTCAGGAATCTTTCTTGGATAGCTGAAAGACTGCTGAAAGGACAATGGTGGTACTACTGTGCTGTAAAAATAATGCCAATAGTTATTATACATCAGTATGTTACATTCCCTGGGAATAGAATAAGAAGAAAAATATGATATGCTGATACTTTAGGTTGATAAAAGTTGGTATATACCAAGCTGCTCTGAGTTTATTCTTGTGAAAGAAGGTAAGAAATGTGCAATTAGAACAGAGATGATGAGGGTACCTGTGCTTTAGTTCTTGTAGAATTTCAATTGCTGTCTCGGAAAATTCTCAGAGGACATCTGTTGTGAGCAATGAGCTCTGCTTTTATGGTAGAAAGATTTTGTTTTGTTTTGGTTTGGTTTTTTTTTTCCTCCTGACAAATACAGCTGTTCACTACTATTTTTCCTCAGAAGTGTTGGATGACTTTTTTTAATATAAATATATACATGCACACAGTGGATCCGGGTGATCAATCATCTTGAAAATAAAGACCAAAAGCATTAAAATGAACCTGAGATTGTGGCAGAACTTAGTATAGAAGTGTAAGAACAGTTCAGATGTGTTGTCCAAAAGGCGGAGGGTTTCATGCCTACGTATAGTGCTTTATTGATGTCTAGGTGGAATATTACAAAGCTGGGACCAGGATGAGACAGAGGCTCCTAGCCAGCTTAGAATGGAAATTGCTGTGTGAGAGACTATCCCTGGCAGAGAAAGCTAATACTCTGATAGGTCCAGATTTCCTTAAGTGATATTAAATTGGGAGTTTCACAACAATAAGTACTAGCATTATGTTGCTGGTGGGTTTGAGTTACGTGACATGAACGTAAGCAAAAGCTGTTTTATAGAAACAGACATAAGACAGCTAATTTATTATACTCTGAAAAACCTTTCTCTTAATTAGGCTGCAAAATCACTTCCAGTTAGAATAATTTTCACTTATTAAATGAAAAAGCAGAATACATTAATCTATTTGAATGACAAAATTTAAAAGCAGAGTAATACTCTCTTTAGTAAAGTGTTGCTGCTGAATACCAACAGCTGTACTAACTGTGTCCGTAACAATCATCTGCACTACTGATCATTAACTTCACAATGAGTAAGAGTGCTGATTTATTTAATGAACCTGCAGGTAATTGTTGTTTCCTTTACTAATTACATCAGGAAAATGAGACCTGTTAGCACTGAAATGGCTTGAAATGCTTAAGCAAACCTTTCTGAAGGGTAAAATGCCTGGCTATTTTTCTCTTACTTTCTGCCCTAAGTTTTTTTTGTTATTCCCCTGCTGTTCTAATTAGCGAGAAACCTCTTTTTCATCCCTTAAATAGTGAGCTGTGGACACATCATATGCTTTGGTATTCTGGGAAATTCCCCCACATAATTAGAACGTACTGCTTATAAAAACTAGAACACTTCTGTGTTTACAAGGTAAAATTGTATAAGAAAACATTTAAAGTCAGTCTTAAATGCTGAAATTATTGAAGCTGTGTTTTCAAAAGCTTGGCCTAGCGCAGTACAGCTCTGCTGTTGCTGCTGGTGAGGCGGGTCTGGGGTGAGACCTGCCGGGCTCCTCTTTCACCTCAGAGCTCTGCACATGGGAGTAGGGCTCTTGCAACTTTTCTTGGCTTACACGGATTACGGATTCTCATAACAGAGGAGAATAGCCTGGCCAGTTAATCTTAACTTTCTGAGAAGAGCAGGTCATAATACTTGATTCAGAATTTCCTGCGTAGAAACCTTAACTTCTGGCTATCCCTAAGTACTTACTGGCCAGCTTCTTCTCTCTTGTGGCAAGTCCATGAGAAGCAATTGTTCTAGTGTTTATACCTGCTGTTAGAGACATATATCTTGCTCATAGTCTGTTTTTGTTTAGCTTCAGCTTCCAATCACTGAATCTTTTTATGTTCTTGCCCGTTTTATCTAACATCATAAATTGCATTTCCTCTCAGGTCCCCTTGTACTTTACCTAGTGAAGTGCCGATAAGTATACAACCAAATTTTACCTCATCCTTGTTCAGGTGTAAGTTACTGTGAGGACAGGCTCCTCTGTTATTGTGGCTATACTAAAAATTCATTAGGTCAAAGAGAAGTGACCTAATTGCCAGGGAGCAGGATTGACTGTGACTTACAATGCTTAGATAATCTGGGATATCAATTTCAGTTCCTGCTATCGCAAATACTTGACTTAATTGATTATTGGCAGAGCCTAACATCAGGACTTAATTCTTCCTATCTGAGCTTTAGCATTGAGAGTCATGCAACAATAGCTTAATTCCCTTGTAAAAACGTGTGAGGGGTAGTACACTTTACGCAGTAGGGCTTTTTCAGTGAATGCCAGCCTGTTCTGCCTAGATGATCAGAAGGCAAAAAGTCCTTGCAAAATTATGATTTGAATGATTTGAATTTGGTAACTTCCCAAAGATGAGGAAATTCACAAGCAAAGGGTGGAAATACAGGAGTCAGAATGTGTGTTTGAGAGGAGGGAAAATCAGTAGAATAAATTTCCAGAAGGCCTCTAAGTTCAGTTACCATCCATATTGGGGCAAACACCAGGATCCTGCTTTCTGGAGAAGCATCTCATGATAAAGTCTACATTCCCTGCTATCACTGTGCCATAGCTCCAAAGCCAAACCACAAAAAAATGTCCAAGCACTCATTTTACAACTGTGAAATACCTGATAGCAGAGAGGACAGTAGAAGCCATCTTGCCAAGGCAGAATTTAATTACACAGGAAGCTATTCTACCACATAAGGAGGGCCACCTCTTGGAAAAAGAGCACTGACCACAAAGGTCTTAGCAACCTGCTGCTGGTATTATAATTGAAACAGAGCAAGCTTCACATTAGTGATAACTTTGATGTGAAAAGACAGAATGATCTTGATGTTCTCTTGCAATTTATAAAGATTTTAAGTTGAATGAACAGTTCATCTGTTAGTCTTTTCATTTGTCCCCTGTTGTCTTTCCATGCCCTGAAAAAACAATCATTTTAATTGAGTTGTTGACTCTCACAGCTCCTTGTGCTAACCCAAGCAAACACTCGGTCACTACTCTCACCTTGCCTTGGTCTAAAACTGCTACCTTTTGCCAATGATTTTCTCGAGGACTATAATACATCTTTCCACTTCATTATATCGGGTGTCTGGAATGCAATTTAACTTTAAAAAAGGATCATTATTGAACCTAGTTTACTTTGATCTGTGAATTGACTTGACTGTAAGTTTTAAAGAGCTATGTTTTTGAAAATTTTTTTCTTTGTACTACATTGAACTAAATTTTTTTTAACTTGAAAAATAATTGCAGCAGAAATGAAATAAAATATTTGAATAAACATAAAGCTGTGGAATTAAAAAATTGAAAAAAATGTCTAACTACATCTAAATTAAACAACATGAGACTGGCATGACTCATTTCAAGGTGTCTAATACCTAATGAGCATCAGGTTCTGAGGTGAATATTAACAACTCAGCAATACTTGTGGGAATGAATAAATGTACATTAGACTTTTAATCTAAAACTCTCAAACTGCATTACAAATAAATACTTCCTCTTTTGCAAAGGTGATACACAGAAAACTGTGTCTATTTTTAAGTAGACCATTATTTAATCAGTCAGTATTGTCTCTGGGATTCCTAAGAATAGATTGTGAACCTGATACCTTGGAGTCTTACAAGGTAAAATACTGCCTTTTACACAGACTATGCTATAATCACATTTGGCTAGTTCATGGATAAAATGATATTTTTTCCCCCATTTTCATGACAGATTTCTTGAGGAGTGTTTTTACATTCTACTGTGACTACCTGGAAATATTTCTTTCCCCCATTCTCTGCCCTTGTGTGTGTTCTTGTGGGGAATATTAAAGGTCCATCTTCTTATGTGGAAACAGCTGAAGGTAAGCTCTTCTGACTCTCTCTCTACATTGAGCTGGTCACTTCACTCAAGGGGAAGAAATAACAACTTCTTCCTATGATACTCATTTAGAAATAGACAGCTATACTGACCAAGGACACCCCAGCATGAATTTCTCATAATCTTTCATAAATTTACAATCATCTCATGTGTTTTATACAGTAAATATAATTTCTATACTCCTTACCTTCTCTATGTGCCACCAGAATTTGATGTTACAGAAAGCAAGCTACATGTTCAAAGGAGAGATGGAAAGGTACAAAAAGACCACAAAATAAATCCCTGTGGAGTACATTTCCAGGTTTCTGCCTTAAGCAGAATCATTTTTTTCATCATCATAGGTTACTCCCTTCCCTCTCTTAAACCTCCCAGCAATAAAACAAGGCAGTAGAGCTTGAATAATTAGGAAAAAAGAGGACTTTTTTTTTTTTTTTTAATGTAAATGAACTTTCCCTGATATGTAAAACCAGAAAATGTCCTTTCGAACTGATTTTGTACCCTAGAAACCTGTTTCCTGTTACCTATGCATCAGAGGTCTTTGCACCCAATTATAGGATATATACTTAGGATCTTTGCAAGGTCAGTGTGAAAGATGCTTTAAGTATAACACAGATAATTTAAAATTTTCTTCTGTGTGAAAAAACATCTCTGCCTAAAATGGGTTCATTTTTACTTAGAATTGGGCCTTGAAAACTTTACAAAGCTCAGTGACATTTCCTCTGAAGTAGAACTATTTTTCAAGTTAATAATACAATGCAGTGATACACAAATCACAGTTTATTTTACATATTGTCTTGAATTTTTCACTTTTCCAGTAGAATTGTCTCTCTATACCTGGAGTGCACTTATAATAGGTATTCTTATAAATGATGCTGAGTATATTGCCTTATAAATTTTGTCACATTCAGCAAAATCATTAATATTTTACGAGGATTATACCATTAAAAACATACTTTGTTGGAATGAAAAGGTTATGAAAATGAAATGTCACACACTATGATTTTGCCTTAAAGATCCTAGTCGTTTACACAGCATTCTAGAGTGGTAGTATAAAAAAGAACAGTCTTTCTTTTTGATAGGTTTCATTCAGGAGCCAGAGTTTCACATTTCATGCAGCACGTTATGTATGGAAATCACTTGGAAAAGGTCACCATCTATCCTAGTCACTTCTTGCTTAATTAGGCTCTCTAATATCATTCATTAAGCAATGCTGTTTTAAAGGAATTCAAGGAAAGGTAAGAAATCCTAACGACAATGTCAACTGATATTTATTTCGGTACATCAGACACGTGCACATGCCTACATGTGTGCTTGACAATGAATGTGAATTGTATATAGAACCACTACATCACATAAAAAGAGGTTTTAAACTCCCACTTCTTTGCTGCTGTAGTATATGGGGGAATCCTTGGGCTGAAATACAGACACTACAAAACTGAATGGAAAACTCCTTTTAGCTAGACTATAATTTAGGTGAATGAGTAAAATTGTAAAATCAATTTTAAACTTAAACCTGGCCCAAATTTTTTTTATAGTTTCAGCTCTTTAAAATATGCTAACGTTTCAAATGTCATGAATGCCTTTGTGCATTTAAAGGAAAGGGTTTTTTATTCAGTGGCTGCTTTTCACTGTTTTGGACACTTACGAATGTTGGCAAAGTGAGAGGTAGTGTAACACGTCTCTCTCTTGCATGTCTGCATAATGTAAACGTGAATATATTTAGGTTGCACATGGGCCATTCTGAGATATTCTGAGTGGACAGTCAGGGAAGCTGTTGTTCAAGCAACATACTTGAAACTATTTCCCAGGGTTGTGATGAAGGTAAAACTTTTTAAGATATTATGAATTATGAAAAATGAACCCTTCAAAACATGTTCAATATTCACAAGCCTTTGAAGTCCACCTCCACAGTGTACTTTAGGGTGGGGTAGGCATTTTTATTCCTAAAGCAGGTCATGCAAGGCTATGCAGGAACTATACAGCTAAAATGGAAGCAGCTGCTCCTCAGCAGCTGCTCAGGTTAGACCTGTTACTGAGGGTCAGAATGAAGGCCAGGGTTTTGTCTTCAGTCAGTTCAGAATTACTGGTGGGTGAAGAAGTCTTCACCCTTCAGGCATGGAAGAGGCCATGAACATAGGGAGCATCTCCTTCCTCCGATCAACAGTTTAGAGTGAGATGTACAGGCAAGGGAAGGAGAGCTGGCAGGCAGGATCCCGTAGGAATCCAGTGTGTCTTCCATTAACATTTAATAGTGGAAGAATGGCCAAGAAACATTTCAAATTCACCAGACAGATAGGAAATTTAAGTTAATTCCTTCTTTGCTGGACCTTTTTTTTTCAGCTAATAATATGCAGTTTCTGAGATTTAAAATTATGTGCTTTGGAAACATGGGGGTTTTTAAGTTTCTTTTATTATACTTTCCTGCATTCATTTGTCACTCTTGTTTCCACCATACTTCTGATCAGTGAGATCCCAGTTTCCTATCTGAGTTCCTTGAATTGACAATTTGCATTTATACTTAGATGCTGCTGTGTAGATAACCCAGTTTCTGAAAACACTGAATGCAACATTTTTATTTATATAGGGTGCTTCCTCTGAATGATAGCTCAGTGCCTGTCCTTAGGAGCTCAAGGAATAGTTCAAACACTTTTTTTTTTTTTTTTTTTGTAAGCTCTTCTGCATCTATGCTAGTTTAAGAAGTTATTTCCCTCCCTCCTGATTTTCACTGTGCCTCTCTGGAAGCTGTGCCTCCTTTAAATTTATAGGGTAAGTTGAACATATGAGTTCCTTGTTTTTCTTAATCAGTTAATTCAAGGTTTTCATATTAACATGCAGAATTTAACTAGAATTTATTTGCAGATTCAACTCTTTTGGGCTGAAGTGAACCCATACAGAAGCAAGATGGAAGAAACACTCAATGTAGCTCTGTTAACCCAGTCTGAGATGGTGACCCAAGATCCTGCAGTCCAGGAGGAGCTTTGCCCACAGTTCAGTCAATTCTGTAACAGGCACGGCAGCCTCCTGCAAAGCCTCCCAGATTTACTTTGTCTCTGAAAGGGATTTTGTCTGATATTGAACAAGCTAATATGTTAAAAATGTGGCCCGATATACTAAAGTGTAGTCCTAATTGGAACTGAGGCTAAGGAACTAAAAAGAGTAACTGAATTGCCCATTTTTCAAGTGTAGATATTCTGTGCTCTGTTAGTAGTGTTCCAAATTACCTCAAGTGTATTCAAAATACCATCTATTTTTTAATCCAGGGGATCAGCTGATGTATTTAATTTCTGGATGTCTCTACAGCCCAGTTAGCTGAAGTATGCAATGGCTTTAAAAACTTCCAGAGTAGAGCAGACAGCCTCTGAAGTCACTAGGTTGCTTAACTGTGAGTCAGCAACAGCTTTACTAAGGTTAGTTTAGCTCAGCTATAATACTTGGAGCATATGGGACCACTAAAAATAAATTTGTTTTTTTTTTAATGGAATGAGCCAAACATACGTTTTATGTGAAAACACCCACAACAGTTTGAAAAATATGATTCATTTTCTTATGAACAGAAATGTAAAAGTTTAAAATGAAAATGTCAGTGATCAGATCTAGAAAGATGTCTTCCTATTTAAATAAGCTGCAAGTCCAATGAAAAGCACACCAAGACTTGTACCAATCCTTAAAAAGTGCTAGTGAGAGCTGAATGCCGAATAGCTTCCCAGGTGGCACGTTATGCTAATCACTATGGCAATCAGTTATTTATCATTCTTGCAGACATGTATTTTCCATTTATGCTAACAGGGTGGTTGATTGGATTTTGTTCATTAAATGAGCAGAGTCAAAACTGGTCTTATAAACTGCTGTTCAAGTTAATTAGTGAGTATGTGTGTACTCAGAAGCAGAAAACTAAGTTTTAAAATTATAACCTACATCAATCAGGCGTCTTTTCTGTATTATACCAAAATCATCCCACTTAGTGTGTTCAGCAGAAAAGAAAAAGTAAAAATGCTGCATTTTCATTTCCCCCATTCTCTGATGGTCTGGCAGTAAATGTGATGTTGTTACTCATAAAAGAGTAAGAACAGATATTTGCTTTTGCTCTGCTGTCTTCCCTAACACTGTCCCAGGTTCTGTGTCTAGCTTAAGAAATAGTGCAGGGATAGGAAGATCCTTAGTAAAGTTTTGTGTTTGTTCTTTTACAGTCTTTAGTTGATTAGTTATTAGCAGGTAACAAAGATGGCCTGCAAGCACTACCATGAGGTTACGACCTAAACAGTAATAATTAAAACAATAACAGTAACGATTTAAAGGCAATCATTGGTGGAAATGCTGGACTTTGATTCTGGAGATCCAGTTTCAGCTCTGTCCTGGTTTCAGCTGGGATAGAGTTTATTTCCTTTCTAGTAGCTGGTATAGTGTTAAGTTTTGGATTCAGTACAAGAAGAATGTTGATACACACGTAGGTTTTCAGTTCTTGCTAAGTGGTGTTTAGACTAAGTCAAGGATTTTCCAGCTTCTCATGCCCAGCCAGCAAGAAGGCTGGAGGGACACAAGAAGTTGGGAGGGGACACAGCCAGGACAGCTGACCCAAGGTGGCCAAAGGGATATTCCATACCGTGTGACGTCATGCCCAGTATATAAACAGGGGGAGTTGGCCTGGGGAGGGTTGCTGCTTGGGAACTAACTGGGCATTGGTCAGCAGGTGGTGAGCAATTGCATTGTGCATCACTTGTTTTGTATATTCCAATTCTTTTATTAATTATTATTATTATTTTTATTATTATCATCATCATCATCATCATTATTATTTTCTTCATTTCTGTCCTATTAAACTGTCTTTATCTCAGCCCACGAGTTTTACTTTTTTTTGATTCTCTCTCCCACCCCACTCGGTGGGGGCAGTGAGCAAGCAGCTGCGTGTTGCTTGGCTGCTGGCTGGGGTTAAACCACGAGAAACTCCTACATTTTATGTCCATGTGGGAGGGGTGGTTTCATTATCCTGGGTACTTTCACAAGTTTCCCATGCATGCTTGTGAATGTCCCTTTGTAAAACAGAGGCAGATGTGTTTTTTCTTCTGTCTACTGCAAGTGATTTAAAGATCCAGGTCGGGATTTCACAGATCTCAAACGCCTTTTCTTTCTAACTTGTATCACATGCCAAGGAGTAGATTTGATAGCTCTGGCCCTGGGAATAGGGGGTATTCTGAAACAGCATCTTTTCGATATTAGAGTTTTCTGTGTGACTAGTTCAATATTCATTGGACAGAAAAAGTAAGATCTTTAACTTTGAATTTAAAGCACTTGGGTTCCACAGTTTCCAAACAGGAAGAAGACGAGGTTAGGGAGTCAGTCTTTCACAGACCTTTTTAGTGCTTTGTCTGTTGCACAGGAGAGAACAATGGGAGAGAAAGTTGGGGTGTGATAGCTTCTTATCCATTGCCCACTTGTCTCCAAACCAAGGAGTCCTAGCCCTTTTAGCCTCTCCCCAGGTGGCAGATGTTCTAGATGATACCTTTGATCACTTTAGTTGTCTTTCTCGTCACTATTTCTATTATGTCCTTTTTGAGCTGTGGAGACCTCCAGTGCACACAGTACCAGTACTGTGATAAAACCAAAGTTTTTTCTTGCAGAAAAGTGTTGTTTCATCTCACTGTCTATAACCTTCCTGATGATACCCAACTTTTACATTGTAGCAGCTGCTATATGGTGAGCCATGAGTTTCTGACTCCCCTTGAGATTATTCCAAGTCCCCTTTCCTGAGTTTCACCTGTCAGTTCCACACTCAGCATGAGGTTAGTGCAGTTTAGAATTTCTTCACCTCACATGTATTGACATTGAAACACACTTGCTGCCTTTTTCCTCCATCACTCTCTTTTGTGCAGTCCTTCTGGAGTGCTTCAACATTATCTGCCATTTAATTACCTGAAAGGGCTTAGTATCACCATAATTTTGAGATTTAGATGTTCAAAGTGCATATAAGGTGGCCAGATGTCTCTCACCTTACTTCTGAGCTCTGTAAAACTGGCAGCATGAGCCACAAAACAGACAGAAAGCTTGTTGGTCCCTTTTCCTGGCATGTCTTCCTCCCCTATAGCATCTTGCCAACAGCCTCGTGAGAAGTTGTTACAGCACTACAGATCCCACCCTACTGAAATTCAACAAATTAAGGTGGGAGTGGGGGTGCAGGGGAACAGACCTCCCACCCCACCACATCATCTGGATGGAGAAGGTTATGTGAGTCCCATAGTTTCATTTTGGGTTTGGCTTGTTTGCTAGTCAATACAAGAAGACCTACTGGCTTTTGGGGCTTTTTTCCCCCCATATTTTTCTCACCTTTTTTAGATGTTTACAGTATCTTAACAGCTGTACTTTTTTACTAGAAGTAAAAAAGAGTTCAGCAGTCATTTGAGAACAGAAACGCTTCCCCACCTCACTGTAGTTCATGAAGGTAAATATTTTCTTGGTGGAGGGAAGAGTTGTGGGAGTAGCTATGCCTTGAGCAAACAGAGTATGTTTGCCAATTTGCTGTCACACCAAGGTTTAAGGTGCTGCAGATCTCTTGTGCTGAAGGACTTGCAGTGCCGTAGCTCTTAGTAAATCAGAAATTTTCAAGAAATGTTTTGGTCTAACAAAAAATGATCCAAAAGGAAAAACTCTACCATTCTGCAAAGCAAACTTGAAGAGATCCGGCAATATTCAAGCCATTTATGACCTAGAAATCTGATGAAATTTTTGCCTCTTCGAGCCTGTTTCTCATACTTCAATAATACATTCAGTCAGCAACCTGCCAGCTTTATCTCCTGCATTTAATGGCCAAAGCTTTTGTGAAGAGCATTAAAGTACTTTTGTTGGTACTCTGGGTACTCAAATGCTTTTTTTTAACAAGAAATTTGTAGTGATGAAATTCCCTTTACTTCCCATTCAAAAGCTGTGGGATTAGCTTCTGTTCCCCTGAGAAAGTCAAAACAGATAGCAACCCAACTCAGTGGAAGCTTAGCTTAGTTTTTTGGGTAATATCTAGTGCAATCATTCTCAGATGAGGAAAAATCCTTCCTCTTCTGTACATTTGGAAGGGAAAAGGCTTACCCTTGCAGATAGTTTGTTGGAAGGCAAACACTGCTAGGTCAAGAGGCTGGGTGAACTCCAGGTCATCCTTGTGGGGAACTGTGCCTGTGGATTTCCTCCTCCTTTTGGCTCTCCTCTCCCCCCACTCCATACACCTACATACCCTTTTGCACGTTGTCGCAGGACAGGGCAGGGGCAGGAAGAAGGGGCTGCGCAGGGACGTGCAGAGCAGGGGGAAGTGCTACTTTTTCATCTCTGTAACTGGGGCAGGAGAGACACTCAGTGTACCATGGGTGATTTGGGTTTTCCTAGTAGGACTTAAAATAAATGTAGTATAATGAGAAAGCATCAACAATTTGCTTTTCAGTCTTGTCCATGTGAGAAAAGAACTAATACCAGGCTTATGCATTACTTCTACTGATCATCGGACAGCCCATGTGATATAATCTAGTGGTTCACAGCAGAGTGGGCATTCAGTGTTTTCACCTAAAGCACATGTGAAACTTCTTCATTCGAACAAACATATATATAAAATGTCATCACCTAGAATGACTCTCTCCAAAACAATGATAGTTTTGTGTGTGTATATTACTCAAGAATAAGGGATTGAATTATACAAAACTAAGCAATTGAATTGAGGCTTCTTTTCTAAGTCAGTCAGTCACTCCACATGGTGAAGGTTTAAAGGAATATCAGAAAGACTACCCTATTTTACTATCCCATCTAAAAAAGTCCCCAACATAAGAGATGGGGTCATTATGAAATGGAAATGCTTGCTCAGCCAGGCATCAGAGCAAGGCAGCTTAGAGTAAAATTGTACTTGCTAAAGCTTTGACCCAGATATGCTTCAAATACATTCAGTATCTTTTTATTCACGTTTTCTGTTACTGAAAGTAAATTGAGGCATTTTCCCATCTTATTTTCTCTATGAAAATCAAAATATGCTGAATACCATTATTTGTGATTAACACATATAGTGCCTGACTTTGTTATTCATCTTGATAACTGTGTCTTTCAGGAAGACTCTGATGTTTTTATTCTCTATTTTTTTAGAATTGATGATTTTGAGTTTAAAAGTGTGTGTGTGGGGGGAAACCCAAAACAGCCAAAAGGAGGGTATTTTTCTCTAGCCAGACATACCTATTTCATCATAGTAAAAGATGAACCAAGAGGCATCACAGATTTCTTTATCGGTTTGATGACTAGGTAGGTTTCTTATACAAGCTGGGGTGCTTAGTTAATAATCTGGCAGCAGAAAAGGAGCACAGGAAGGAAGATTATCTGCACATCTAAACATCTGTGCCAGTTTGCTTAAGCAGCTGACCTCTCTAATAAATACTGTGAATGTTGAAATTGTTGCGTACAGTTTTCAATAGATTTTTCTTCTAGGCTTGTGAGTCTTTAATATATATACACTATCATTATCTTGTTTAAAGTATTAAAAAGATGTACTACAATAAAGACAAAGTCAGTGCTCAGGTCTCTCTTTACTGGAATTAAGAGAAAAGTCTTAGAGCAAACTCTGGACCTGTATTTTTGGAAGCAGCCTGTGCATCGGCATGCTTAGGGAGGCTGTTTGTAATAGCCTAAAGCCAACTAACCTATTGTGATAAAATGCTGTTCATTCTCTTTTATCCCTGACATTGTTTTACTCAAAAGCATAGGAAGTAATTAAGAAGGAAAATGTCTTTCATCTTCAGAGGAACTGGGATGATGGCCATAAAAGGGCAAAAGTGGGTTGCAGTTTGGTAGAAGTTCTGATAGGATATGGATTTTCAATATGCACAGTTCTCCATGTCAGCAAAAACAGGTCATTACAGTTTTCTGTGACATTCATAACTAATTTAATGGAAGTCTTGATATAATATGCCATTTAAGCCCTACCCATTTTGTAATTGAAGTCTCAGTTGAAATGGTGACTGTGGCAATCTATTTTTATTTCCTAAATGGGCTTTTTGACTTCGTACTGTGTTGCAAAGTCATCTACCCCTATAGATATGCATTTCATAAAGAGAAGTGATGGGGCATTATTAAAAACTCAAATAAAACTATCAAAAAAGAAAATATTTGCTGTAATTGGGTCATCCATTATTACCTTTTTTCCTCCAAAAGGGTATGTGTATTTTTGAAAGCTTTTTTGTTATGATGTATCACACAAAGTATATCAAATATAAGACAAAGCAACTAAACTTTTCAACTGATCATGAAATAGTCATGCTGTGCTTTTGTGCCTGCACAGCCATGGGGTATCAGTGACACTTGAAAGAATGTTATACATGCCAGAGAGGTCCCAGAATCTATATAATACTTCAGTATACAGAGGATTGCCCTTGGTGGTTTCCTTATAAAGCACTTCTTTTCATGATTTTTTTTTTTTTTTTTTTCTTTTTTAAATGCAGAGAGCTTTTATCTCTGAAACTAATTTGCAGACTTATTTTGAAATTTTTTGTTAGGTATAGTTTCATCTTGAGAGTTTCAGCCTTCTTGCACCTTTCAGTTATTTAATTATAAAAGTAGTATCTAGCCAGGGAAACCAACACATATGTGGAATTAGAATGATGCCAAAAATTATTTGATTTTTAATGGCTGCATTTTCCACATTCACTGTTGCAGATTCATCATTTTCTTCTTGAAAGTCATATAATTAAAAGGTTGCGGCTGCTGGAATCCAAAATGTTTGTGTCACCCTGTCCCATATGAATATAATTCAGGAGCTGACAGGAGATAAGATAAAAGTCAATAAAAAGAGAATTATTTATTAAAAAGGTCTAATGTTACAAGAACAGTACACAGGAACTATTATATTACTGTGTCTTCCACATCGTATATACCATTATATATAGCATATATACAGATTGTATACAATATATCTAACATTTTGATATGGGCTGTGACAGTATCTTTCTTTTGGTCTGCAAAACAAAGTTTTTCTCTATTTTTTTCCTAACAGATCTTGTGGCATTATACAAAAATACAGTCTCCTCAGTGACGCTGGACTGCACTATTACAATCTTTTACATGAAAAAGGACAGAGCTTTCCTTTGCAACTAAAAAATAGTATGTCATGATAAGGAAACATCTTCTTCTACAAAGTAACAAATAGGTAATACATAGGTACTTAAACATTTAAAACATGTTTATTAATATATTTAAGATGCAAAATACATATTCTGTTCATGTTGAATATAAAACATACCCCTTTTTGTCCCTGCAATACAACAACATTACCTGATGGTATGTTCAGTATTTCTATCTGTATCTTGATACTAGAGATCGAGATATATCTAGATGCAGCTCTATCTCCTTATCAGACTTTCATTCTTCTTATAAAGCATAGCCATTTATTGTATTCAGAAAGTTGTTTAACCAACACGCCACCAGCAGTGACTGTAGCCTTTTTGAATACTCTGAACTAAACTGCATTGGCAAGCAACTGTATAAAAAATAGAGGAAATTATGCTTAACTAATTTATAAAATAGCCATTTTGCTTTTTGGTTTATCACTTTACTCTTGTTTATTTTAACCTTTTGAAAAATGATGGTTTGCTAATGCAAGTTCTCCGCACAGTAGCAATGCTGCTGTATTACAAATGACAGCAGGTAGTTATTTTCTGTGAGTTTGCTCTATCAGCAAGGTTCATTCCACCTTCCTTTCTTTGATCTTGAAGGCTTTTCCAGACGCAGAGATATAGGTCTTCTGTCTGTATCTACAGTCTATGCTCGGATAGATATCCTGCCTTTGTTTTCCCAGCAACATGGTGACTAAGTAAACTTAAAACCTATTTTTTAGAAAATTATTTAAAATATTAGTGGGTCATAAAGAATTGAGTTGAACCATCTCTGAAAAATTTTACTGGTAAAATATTCAAGAGAAAAAATAACTTAGTCATCAGTCAGCTTTTTACCTTCCAAGCACTTGATTTGTGTTGTGCTTTCTTGGCTTCTATTTTAAAGCTGTGAAGAAAGGGCACAGTTAGAGAGTACTAGATAAATGCCAAGTAGTATTTTGCTAGTAAACTGGTGAAATAATAGCAGTTTAGACCTAGAACCCATAAACCAAAATAGATTTGCATGAAAACTTTTAGAGGGATGGACAGCTAGAACAGCTACTCTATTAGGACTTGCCCGTTAAACTCTTTTGACTTCATTTTTCCCAGGCAAGGGAATATACATCCTAGGTGCAATCCCTAGACATATGGTAGTAAAACACCCTCCGTCATAATACTGTGCACACCATAATTGTACAAACACGCACACCATATACTGTGGGCATCATCTTGATTCAGATGCCAATATGTGGAAAGGCCTTCCACTGTAGAAAAATTGTCCAAACTGTCTATTGAGTGAAAAATTGGTACAGCAGAAAGTGGGCATTAAAATTGATAGAATACAGTCCCTACAAGAATAATCTCTAGTGAGCTATAGAAATAGAGCCAATTAGCTAAATATCTGGAATGATGCTCAGTAGCACTTACTTATACAAGAATTTTTTTTTTCAAATACAGCATTCTGCAAAGTATATCCTACTGGAGTCTGTATATATGTGAATGATTACATTTCAAAAAATGTTAATATTGTCTCCATAATATGCTTTCATATACACTTCAACTTGATTACCAAATATACAAAGCACAGAATCTTACTTAAAAATGGACCCAGAGGAAAAAAAGAAAAGTTACAACTGAGAAGTGATTGGAAAAAGTATGTTTATCTCCTTGCATTTGCCCACTTAGCAGCCTAATGTATAACATGTTTAAACGCCCAGTGGAGATATCATTGTCATATGCATTAGGAATTGATTTTTTATTTGCTATTGAAAAGAAACATTTGATTCATTTGACATTAAATCATGTGGTATTTGATAAAAAACAAACTTGCTTTCCTTTAAGTTTGTGTTTATTTTCTGTTTACCTTGCAATAAGATAAATGGCTTTTCTGCTCCATTTTGCCACTTTCTGAGTGTGCTGTCTAGTATTTTATTGACAATTCTTTTTGTTAATTAAATACATATTCATCCATTTTCAGAACAAATTCTCTATACTTTTGCAGTGGGCTGTGTATCTAAACTATATTTTTCTCTCTTGTCAGTAGGAACAGCCAGCCATAGGGGATGCAAGAAGTGACAAAGCTGTATCAAACTTTTTTCTATATTTAAAAAAGGATTTTTTTCCAAACGAAACAGATGTACTGTACTAGACACCACTGTATAAACAGCTAATGATACATGACTGGGGTCACCAAAATCGAACATTTTAAAAAAGCAAAGTACGTTCGACAGAAATTACCTTTGCTTACAAAAGCTTATTACATACAATCTGCATATTTTGGGGCCAAGAAATGTCCCCTCCCCAGAGGACTTTTACAAGTAAAGGAGAGAAAAAAACCTGATGAATTATTGACCGTGTCTCCAACACTCCTCTAAGTGCACCACAGGCATTTCTATCGGTCTTTAAGCATTAGCTTGGGTTTCCAGTTTCTCCACGGACATAAAACTCCATCCCTTGGTGTCATCAAGCTAAAGCAAACACATAACAACAACAACAAAGTCTGCAGTCTTCACCATGAGGTTGAAGGAACCACCAGTGCCAAAAGCAATGTTACAGAGGACGAGGAAGCAGACAACACGTGTAAGGTGGACTGAGCACTTGTTACTTTCCCTCCTGAAATGAAAAACAAAGTAATTAAGGAACAAATGATGCAAAAGGTTCTCAGTACATTTAGGTACCAGATTTTGCCCCAAACTTGTGTTCTGTTACGCTCAGCAAAAGCCTAACTTTTAGGCAATGGATTACCTTATGAGAACTCCTCTCACAAATTAGGTTCCTTATGCAGACATAAGGAAATTGGGGTTTTTATGATGATATCTACAACAACTCACATGCTGAATTCTCATATTCAGTCTGCGAATGAATAGGAAATTCCAAAAGGGTATGTGGTTTTATACCTTAATCCTCAAAAAGTATTGGGATGCAGAAGATGCCCTGAGTCACAATCCCAGTGTTCTTCCTGGTACAAGGAATGAAAGCTAGCCCTTCATCTTGATGGCTGTCCGGAGGAAAAAGTGGTCTTTTGCCCAGTAGCACAGTGATGCTTTTAGATCACTTCAGTCCCTTAAAAAGCCATGCTAAGGGGCAATGTGCTATGGGCTGGTGCTGGCAACAGGTCACAGGATGGGAAGGGAACCAGACTGGGTTTCTTTGGAACACAGTTGTCCTAAGTAGAACTGATCTGTTGTGCATAGTCTAATAAAAAATATCAGATTAGAGGGAATGAAAGACTTTGTGGCCTAGAGTTATGGGTCAAAAGATACATGAAACAAATATTCCATGGTGTCTTCTGCATTCTGATAATAGCACTGTAGTTTGTGACTAGACTAGAGCTGAAATTTTAGGTCTAGATTGAAGTTTCAGACTCACACCTTTTGGACAGTACTCCTTAAGGACTAAAAAGTCAATGTTTAGTAGAATTTTGAAGTGTTAGCAGAAAGTTAGAGTTAAGATGCCTCGTTATGTTTAGGCAAAAGACACTGTCATTTTCTGACTGTTCTTGCCACTAATCCTTCCATCCCTTTCTTACCTGTGTAATACTGATACCTTAAAATCTTTCAACATATCCCAGTAACTGAGGAAATAGAAGCTAGACATCATAATTTACTTCATGATAATACAGTAATACTGTAATATGTTAATAATTTAATAAAGTAATGTCTACTCAAGGGAGTCAATGGAACCTACAGAGAAATTCAGCTTATTCTAAAGCAGGCACACACACAGGGTTCAGCTGCCTAAATGCATGCCATTTTAGCTGTGTTGGACAGTACACCTCTGGCTGGTGGTCCAGAATGGTGTGCATATCCTCTAAGTAAGTCCCACACCATATCTGTCAGCTCTGTGCAAATGTTTGGGATGCCTGAGGACGTCTCAGATGTCCTTATATGCCTATGTCTGAACATTTAAATTCAGAAGATCAGCTGCATTGCTGTCTAGGCAATTCCACTGTCAGTCTGTATGGATTACAACCCAGCTGACTATAATGCTATTTGAGACACCTAGTGCATGTGTAGACATCTACACCTCAATTAGGTTTCCAGCTGTCGTCCTAGAAGGGGAGAGGCTTCCTGTAAATCCTCTGCTTTGTTCTTCAGCCCCACATGGATGCCTCAGATACTCTTGAGCATCTCAAATATCACTAGATACCTTTGTTTCAGCATAGAACTGAAGTCTCTGATTAATGATTTTATCTAATAGCTAGACAACTGTAAGAATTTTTTTCGGGTAGAGAATAATGGAGTTAATGAGCATTGGTATAACCACTACTATTCCAAATATAAGTGTAACCTTACCTGAAAAAGATGGAACTCTGATCTGGGGACTCGCAGTCCCATCCCCTCCTTCACTGACTGCACACACCTCAATGATGTAGACACCAACATCAGGAAGAAGTACCACTGCAGAGGTTTTCTGTGTTTCTATAACTTGACTGTTGCTCTGGCCTTCTTGCCTAAATAATACCTATGGTCAATAGAGTAGATAGTGGTTATAGTGTTCATTCAAGTTATATACCAGACATTTTGTGTAGATAATGCAGTTACTGGAATGTTAACTGTTTCATGCTTTCATTAAGGATTTCTTGACATTACATTTGAACAGTTATCTGCTTTTACTCTCCCCTCCACCCAATGGCTTCAAAACATAATAGCAAAGTATATTAGCAATTAATGAACGTGAAAGGACATTGATTATGATCCAGAGTGAAGATATAGCATTTTCCCTATCCATCATTAGGTGTTACAAAATTTTTTCTCCAAAATTTCTTCAAAATGCATTTTAGGTTCCATTTGATTAAAATTCTTATCCCCAAATTCATGTAAATATTCACATTTTTGGCTCAAGCACCCAACTTCGAATGTAAAGAAAATGCCCTAAATAATGTCCTTATTGTGTTTACTGTAGCTGGCTAATTCAACCGAGAATAGCTCAGATCTGTCCCTTCATCTCCTGTGAAACTCAGTATAAGCTTATGGTGTGTGGGAGGGAAGCAAGTGAGTACATAACTGTCTTTTTGGTACTTCTGCGTACGAACTTCTGTTCCTAGACAAAATTGAAAAGGTCAGAGAGGTGTAAAAAACCAAAGTAGTCAACTCAACTTTTTCAGAATCTGAACTATTCTGATAAAGGTTAGAGCAGTTTCTGGTTTATTAGAACCATTTTACCCTTTCTTGGTGATATTTCCTGATGTATTAGAGGGAATATCAGATTGTAGTCTATAGAAATGACTGTATATATGCTTCCCCCCCGCCCCCCCCAACAAAAAAAAACCTTGAAATCATTCTGCTTTGATTTAAAAGATTGCAATGAATTCCACTGTTTTTGATGACTTGTTATGTAAGAGTTAATCTGGTTTTTACTCTTTAAAACTTCAAAACTTCAAATGCCAGATATTACCATCACTGATTGTTGAACATCACCAACATGATCACAAAACAAATAGAAATATTTGTGTTTCTGCTCCATAAAAATATTAATTTTAATGTCATTTTAAGATGCTTCATTCTTCTGCATTTCTCTAAATCCTACCGCAAACACAGTTAAATTGAAGTGTTAGTAGGAATTTCATTGCAAACTGGTCTTATTAATAGACACTTCTGAGTCAGATATGATGAACTGATCCCCTCAGATAGAGCTTACTTAGTTTATAATCAGTAGTTGAAAATCACAACACAAAACTTTGGGACATTTCACTCTTTTCAATTTTATTTATTGCTTTTCATGGTGATAACTGATTGCAGACAGTGTTTATAGCATACTTTACTAACAGAGAAAAAGAAGAAAGGGAAAAAAGCCAACAAGGAAGAGGAGTAGTCATTTGGAAGAGAGAAAGGTGAGCAAGGAATGGGAAGCACTGACCTTGTAACCCATCACATCAGATTCATTAGCTAGAGGTCTGACTGGCTCCCACCCAAGAGATACATGAGAGCCGTCCTGTATCCACATAATATTGCTTGGTGCTTGGCTGGGAGCTGAGGACAGAAAATAACATGTACATAAAAATAATTTATAGGTAGTTTCTTTAAAATCAAAAGAAAAATATTTCAATCTTTCATTACATTTACAACTGGTTGTATAGCAGGCTCTCAACTCTAGCTGGAATTTTTAAAGTGTTTTTTTTTTTTCACCAGAATTGTCATTTAATAGATTGCGGTGAATTTACTCAGCCCACCCCATAAGCTCTACAAAGCTTATGAACTTGAACTCTTTTCTCTCCCTTTGTCAAATATGGCTCATTTTCTAGGAAGATAACCTTTGTTATGAATGCAAAGTCATATGAATTCATGTCTAAATATCAAAGCAAAGCCATGAATCAAAACTGCACATGATTCCTGATTATTATACACTCTTATCAAAGGAAAACCCAAGAGGGCAGACATTGCTCCCTGACTTCTTCCTTTAAGCAAAGGTACTAAGATCACTTACGGGACTTCTTTGTTGCTGCACGCACAGCAGTGCTAGGTGGTCCATACCCTGCAGCGTTGTACGCCCTCACCGTTAGGTGATATAATGTGTTTCCTTCCAATCCTGTCAGGAGGATGGATGACTCATTTCCCTCAGTTTTGACCTTTTCTGCTGCTTCTTCCTGCTCCATGTCCTTCCAGTAACCAACCTGAGGAACAACCAACAAGTGACCAAATGAAGGATTAATATAGGCATCTAGGAAGTTCATGCTTCCAGATGCTCATACTTGTTACCTTGCGGAGAGTTTTTTTGCCATTTCTACCTTTTGTCAGATCATCAGGCCCTTTTAAACACATGGGATTTGCAGCCTAACCTCAGAGCTAAGCAATGCTTACTTCTCCAAAATGGCAAGACTCAGAAGATCATGGTATTACCTGAAGCACATTGAATTGCTCTGTACTGGCACAAGAAGGTGTAACTACAAGATGGAAGAGCAGAGGATGAACATTGGCAGGGAGTCAAAAGTATTTCAGAGAATTCAAGGAGAGCTCATCCTCTGGTAGGTCACCAGAATACCACGCTGGAAAGCTCTGACCACATCAGTTAAAAAATGTTGTGAGCAATATTCCCTTTCTGTCTCTATGCAACTCAGAGCCATGAGATTTCTTATCAGTATAATGAATGGGAAATGACAGAACACCAAAGGAAATCTTTCATTCATCTGAAAAAATCTTATCTGAAGAAAAAGACGGAAGTGGATTCAGTTTTAGTTCTTGGATATAAACAGGGTTCTGGTAAATGCAATTTTGATAGTCTGTTTATGCCCTTCCTTTTCAGACATAAACTCCCTAAATGATCTTTGGTGGGTTTTAGTCCATATTTCTGGTATCTGCACTGAGTTTATCATAATCTCAAAGAGCTTATAGAGCTGAGCTAGGAATTTGACTAGTCTCTTTCCTCCAGGTTTGCAGGGCATGACTGGAAAAAAGCAGTACTGTCTCCGTTTAATGTATTTAGCTGACCTACACAAGTACGGTAATTCTCATGGGGCCCTATTTTCCCTAACGGGAGATGTCACTAATGTGCCATTCAAAGACCTATATTCAGCTTACAATTATTCATGCTGAGACCTACTTGCATTTATTCCACATTTTGACCTTTTCTGTGAAGTTGGTTATTTCATAATAAGTTATTCATATTGTATCTGGATAACTTTTCCTCTGAGAAAAAGGTCATGGACAATACAGCACTCTTGTGAATGTATCCCAGAAAATGGAGAACCAAAAAAACCAAAGGGTTCATAGGAAAATAAGACCAATGAGTACAATGCTGACCTTTTATAATTGCACTAGGACTGCCATCTGAAAAAAAGGAAAAATCTAGAAAGGCCTGGCTGCAAAAATATACATTTGAGGTCATATCTTCACTTGTGTAAAGTTGCTCTGTTAACTTTGATTGAGGGTATATCAGTTGGTGTCAACTCAAAGTCTACTCTTTCAATTGTAAAATGCATGTAAACATCTTTTTTTGTGTGCCTGCATTGTCTCATGTTAAAATGCTGTTGCTTTAATTCTTAGGTTAATTGCAGCTCAGATAGCAGATCCAGCTGTCATTACCACTTGTTGAAACAAGTGTGATTCACTGAAGTATTTTTGTTAGCTGCATGCTTAACCAACACTGTTGGGATCTGAAGTAACATCTAGTCACATCTTTTTGGAAAGAAAAAAAAACAAAAAACCAACCACCATTTATTCAGACACTACGATCGAACCTGCAATGCTTATTTTTTCTTGGGCAGTCAGATTCCTTTCATTTTACTTGCAATGTATCTTTACAAACTTGACACTACAGTGATGAGAGCCACACAGTTTTAAGCACTGTATGAACAGGTAGTGAGAGAGAGCGTATGTCCTTGAGACCCTATCAGCCAGTTAATGAAGTCTGCTGAGGATCCAACGGAGAAATGGTCAGAAAGGAAAAGTGACTGGTCCAAGGTTACACAGGTGGACAGTAGCAGGGATGAAAATGCAACTGAAGTAGTGAAATCCTGGTTCTAGAAAGCCAGGAGCAAAATTATAAGTAGTTCAATAGCTCTCATTGTTTATTCACGGGGCACAGCATGTCTCATGTGAATGCAATGTACAAGACAGTAGATAGCCCGCAGCTTTTGCACTGAGCTTTTGTTTAGTATAAAGGAGTTGTGAAAACCTGATTTTCAAAAATTGGTGTTAGGACTACACAGATATAAAAACGTGATGAATGTGGAAGAAAGCTAGAAGCATAACTCAGCCCTTTTGATATTTTGCATGTGTTTGGAAATGCTCTCCACCACTGCTTATATGGCATTATCAGTTTGGGTACTAATTATGTTTTGCACATTAAGTCTGCAAAAATAACCATAGTATGTGCCTTACCAGTTCTGCTGCACCACATGGCAAAGGTGTTCCCCCTTGGCAAAGAGGTATTCTTGGGGGAATGAATATACTGTATTAAGCACCAAAAGCATGAAATGCAGTTTGGCAATACTTCTATTTCTGTTTCTCCTGTAGTTCAAAGCCCTTAAGTGTTTGGTCCCTGCTTTTAAAATTCCCCTTAAAGTTTTGCTATTTGAGTTTGGACTTTGATCTCAAAATATGCTTTTCTCTTTCTTTTGTAATGCCCACATCCGTTTGTTGATGGCCAAATGTACTAAAAGAAAAAGTGGTTATAAAAAAAGAGAACTCCAATGATTGTTGACTGACGTTGATGGTGGGGGAACATACATTGATTTGAACTGAAATGAAGATACTGCTGATGTTCAAAAGTGTTGGACATATTTCTTAAAACAGAGGGCTTGTTTATTTACACTTCTATGTGTTTGAGCTGTTTTTTTTTTTAAAGTCTTGCTATTTTCTGTAACCTTAATTAATACTGCTCAGAAGGGATTTACCATATTGGAGTAGGTTTTCATTAATATATGAATATTGATATAGCATGAGGCATAAATCACAAAAGAGGAGGCCACATTTGAAAAATGAAAGAAAAAGGTGGGGGAAAAAAGCATTTGGTCAATTTAATGCATTATTATTTGTGAGGTTTTAAATTTTTGCTGGGCTTTCTGTTGTTTTTCATTCAGCTAAAGAATAACAGGTTTTGATATCTGATTCCTATTTGATATCTTCCATCTCTTTGAGCTGGAGAGAAAGAAATAATGATATTTGAACAACCAAATAGAGGAGATGCAGGAACGTGCAACCTGCGTTGGTCTGACTGTGCGTTAAGCAGTTGTTAAAAGTAAATTATCACATTAAAAATTTGTTTCTGTCTAAAATTTTTCTACCTCTAATACTTACAGACCACTTCCTTGAAGTTTTAGATTACAAGAGATCTTAAATAATATTAGTCTTTTTCCCAAGTTGGTTTCTAGGGTGTGCATACTTTGGTATAAATTAGTCTGATCTAATTGCAGGCTCCTTTCTCTAAATTCAATAAAGTCAGAGTTATTGTCTGGATAGTCTTTCTGTTGACCAGATAGAATTAAAGCTACAAATTGTCCATATCGAGTAAGATCCTAAATTAGGTAGGATGAATCAAAGTGGGCAAAACACACAAACTTTCCTGGGCTCTCTGACTATTTACCAACATCAACAGTACTGACATAACTGAAAAAGAAATCAAAGAGAACTCAGAGTACAGAAAGTGCTAGGGGAGAAAAAGCAGTGAGCTGGAAGAACTGCTGCTAGCCCTGAAAAACAAACCAACCAACCACACCATGGTTCAGATTTGATAAAAACTGTTTTAATTATCATTATCAGAAAACCTATCAGTGCCTTGAACTGGTACATGGAAGTCATGCAGCTGTTAGCGCAATGGTAGAACCAAGCACTTAGGACAGAAAAGCTGCTTTGTGTATTGTCTCAAGACATTGATGTGACTGTCCTTCAGAACAAGGTAAGAGGTTCTTGCAAAAAGGTCGATCAACCTCAGTTCCTTCCCTCTCACCAAAACAATTGCTGACTGAAAAGAAGAAAGAAAACACTGTTCAGTACTCCTAGGTTCTGGAGTCTCCTCTGGAGTAGCTTGCATCCTCTACCTCTCTCCTCAGGTACTCTCTTCTCACACATAGCCCTGTGTACACATGGGATGAAAACTGATATTGTAACTCAGCCTTGAGGACTATCATCAAATATCTAGTCATATCTTCTTATGAAAAATCAATAATTATCTAGGTTTCTGATTGTAGGTAATAGAAAGCTAGTAGTCTTGCAACTAGCCATTCATGATGCAGACATTGCAAAGGGTATGGCTCTCCTGAGGCCCTCGTGAGAGATGTAGGGTGTGATCCAAATGTTAAGGACTTAAACAGCAGTAGTACTGCTCTGCTATAAACTCCTGCTTATAGTCTGTAGAATTTTAGAGGGGTTTGAATCAGCATATGAGTAACTTTGTAGGCAAAACTGACTCATATATAAAACCATTCAGTTGCTAATTTTGTGTTCGGGAAAATTCATTCATTCCAAAAGTGAAGTCTGATAAATTGATATTCAGGCTGGTGAAACACCAGTTCCTTTTTTTTCTGTTTTGCTTTACCAGCCTCTGGTAGAAACATCCATATGCTGTTTCTAAATTACCTCAAGATATACTTTACTAAATTAAAAAAAATAAAAAATGCCAGTACCATGTAGACATAATTTTCTGTTCCGCTGTAAAAACAGATGAAATACGTCTAAGAAACAGCAAAAACTTGAATAGTTCTCTTTGAAAAGACAGAATGTGATATAAACAAGTTATTATGTCAAGTAATCCTCTCTGAAAATAACATTCAAAATTTTCTGTCTTTTATATTTCTTTGTTGCAAGTTGATCTTTTGATTAGGTTAGTCAGGCTCTGATCCCTTGTGGGAATTCCAGTGAAAAAGACATGAGCTTTGTGATCTATACTTAAGTATTAGCCTTGGTTTTCTGGAAAAGAAAAAAGAAAACAAAAATATCTTTTCTTCCAGCCAGTAATTCTTTCGCTTTCCCTTCCCTACCAGTAGTGAGTGACAAAGAAAATATTGCCTAGGGCTGAAATAGATTTTATAACCTTCAGGTTATGGATTCTAAAGAATAAGTATGAACCATGCACTATATTTTTCTACCATTCTGACAAAGTTTTCAAGCTGCTTCTACTTTATCAGAGTGGCATATATTTAGTAAGGCATATATTTAGTAAGGTCGGGCGGACAGCTGACAAACCGGTACTGAAGTCAGGAATAATATGTGCTTTGGAAGATGCAAATGAGTACAGCAAACCTTGCATAAAACTCATGTGACATAACAGTTAATACTGCCTTTCAGGGATGACAATGTGAAATTGCACAAGTTACTTTGCCTTTCATTACTTCTTAGTACAAAGTGCAAACAGGACCGGAGTGAAAGCGTGTCACTGTGAACTTGTCCATATGCAGTAAATATTCTGTCACTTTTGTTGATTAGAGCCCAAACACTCAAATGCTAAAAAAATAGCTCACCCTTTTATAGTGCTGTTGCTAAAAGGCCAGGAAATGTGAAGACCATGTAGGTGGTTGTCACTGTTGTGGTGACCACAGGCAGAATACAAATTGAGACACGAAAACAGAGTGGCTAGTCAGATTATTTTGCATTCAACTTGAATTGAAGGCGACATTTTACTTGTGGTCCACAATAATTCTACATTAGGAAATAATTGTTAAAAAAAAAAAAGATAAATCTTTTATCTATAAAAGATAAATCTTTTATCATCTTTTTATCAAAGTCACTGGATTTCTGTACATTATGTATTTGCTATTTGTGGATTAAGGGAGTACTACAGGCTATGTTCTGTACCGTACTACATATGAAAAAATGTTCAGAATCAGTCCTCAAATTAAAACAGAAGCTGAAGAAAGTGAATCATATAGAAAGCATAAAGTTGCTCTGTACTTTTGGTTTTTTTTGGGGGGGGAGATTAGCCCCAGTGTCTTGCTATACAGATTCTTTTTGTGCTGAGGGGATGCTTTAAAGAGAAACTGTCAGTATGTTAGCAAAATTGGACTGATAGTGTGGACTTAGTGTTCCTAAGTGAATACTGTAATGCACTCATTGTACTGATCCTATAAGTCATTATCTCCTTTTTGATGAAATCCTTCCCAAAAATGGAACTGAAAAGATCTAGCAATACTGTCCTTGGATTGTGTTCTGTCCTGCTGAATTATGCAGGAGAGCAGCATTTACTCTTCTGTTTACTGAGTAAGGGCTGCCCTGATCATAATTCTTCCTGGGAATAAGGACAGAAAAGAGCAAACTACTCCCTGAAAGATTTATCTGTCAGAAAGCAGGCAGAGAAATTCTGGCTAAATGAACGAAGAGGGAAAAGGTGGGAGGGGGAGAAAAAAACACACCCTCCTCTCTCCAGGTAAAGTTATACCTCAAAAGGCTCCTCTAACTCCCTCATGGGACGAGGTAGAAAGGAGCAGTGAGGTATTTTTATTTTTATATTTCAATCTTTGTTCTGTCAACTGCAGGGCTTGAAATATTTATTCTGTAATCTTCATGCTAGAATCATAAAACCGGTGTACAGCACAGTGAGGAGCGAAATTATTATATAAGGTTCAATGTTAGTAACCCCTACTGTATCAATAACAATTTCCAAATTCATTCCTAGGAAGTCCCTGAAAGACATAGAATAGGTGAGTGTTACTGTTCGGGTCAGAGTAGGCTGAACTCCAAAGGTCTAAACACTTTCCAAGTCAGGAAGACCACCTCTGGTACAAAAAAGTACCCACTGTCTTATCTGTAACAACCATCTATTGCTAGGACACATCTGTAGAGCTAAGGGAAGTCTTATGTGACAAGCAGGTAAATGCAAAATACATTCAAGTTATGAAAGAATAAGTTTCTAGGGAAACAATTTTCAATTTTAGAAAGAAAATCTATTTTTCATTTTAAAATATGTAAAACAAAGTTAATAGAACATTTTGAGAATCAATGTGATCAGTGGAATGAGGATAAGAGTAAAAATAGTAGGTGTAATTTAAAAGACGTCAAGATATCTGAGAGGGAGTAACAAAACAGCCACCTTTCTGAAGAGAAAAAGACAGGGTGCAGCGAGTAAGTTATTTCAGAGGATAAAAGGCTGGCCTGGAAATTGAAGACAAAGGTTAGTAGCAAGTGGAACACTTCAATGCAGAGAGGGATAGCATCTGCAAGGTGAATAGCAACTCTATCAGATACAGTTTTGTTCTTTTTATATATAGCAGTTCTAAAGGTAAAATGGTTAGATATCACCTTTGCTGCATGAAACAAGCCATGTGCAAAGGGGTAAAAACACGTTTAACGTAAGGAAGGAGTGGAGATAAAATACCATGAGAGAGAACTGGCAGAGGGTTTGCAGAGTTCAGCATGGGGATGTATATGGGAAAGAGACCTGGACGAATGAGAGACCCGAGGGGACATGCCATAGTCACAGCCTGCTTGGACTGTGCTGGATAGCAATACAGGAGGATCTAAGTATCAAGAGGCTACAGCAATCAGGTAAAAAAAAAAGTTAACTGTTTGTGTCTAAGCTGTGGGGTAAATGTGCTGTGGTGGTCATGGCTGTCCAGCCTGAGGCTGTGTTGGAGAGTGTGGTGGCTGTGGTGCTGCCTGGGCACCGACGTCGTCTTCCTAAGGCCACTAGTGATGGTCACCAGCCCCCAGGTCTTGTCTGCACATGCTGCCGGGGAAACACTATGTGCTAGCAGATCACAAGATGTCTTTAGACATCCTTATGATTGGTATCTCGCTCAGATTTACCTTTACTCTCTTTTCGTTGTTATTGTAGAGAATCAGGAAAGAGTCAGCGCTCTCTAAAAGACTAAAGCAGGTCAAACAACCTGCACCCCCAAACTTAGTAAATTGAGCCTAGCTGAGTTATTTCATGAGGGTCAGCATAGCCTGAACCACAAGGTCAGGATGGGTCGTGGTGGCCCCAAAGGATAGGTTTAGCCCTAGATCTGATCTGCTCCTGGAGGTTTGGGTTGTAAACTGCATCTAAAGCTACAACTGGATCCAAAAGTGCGAGAAGGCCCGTGGCAGGGCTGGTTCTCTTTCCCAGGTGAGGAAAGGCTGTCTCTAGGCAGAGCTTTATTTGTGGGCTGTGCAGCTGCTGCTTTCTCTCCTGACACCCGGCCTTCCCTGACGTGCCCAGCAGATGTCCTGTGGCCACGGCGGGAGGACACCACATGGCTCCAGGGGCTCTTCCCTTTCTCTCTGTTGATTGCTCTCAGTAAATAACAAGTTTGAACTGGTCACTTAGAGCTGGAAACAGTCAATACCTCATCTTCCCCAGCCTGTGAAAGAGGCATGCTGGGTCACTTGCGGCTCCTTCAGCTCTTTTTGAAGTGTCAAAGAGATGTTAGAAGAAATGGTGTTGAACAGTTTTCAAGCACAAATAAATAAAAGATGCTCCGGTGCTACAGCTGTGACCGTTGTTCTACAGCTAGTTGTATGTATGCTAAACCAAGCATAATTTCTATTGAAGTTTCACTACTGCACATGTTAATAGAATGCAACGCTGGCAAAGGCAACAAGACTTCTCATTATGATATTCTGTGTTCATACCTCAAATCCCTGTGGTCTTCCTAGACTTTCTTTAATATGTTTCCACGCAACAAGAATCTCTGATACAGACAAACTCGTAGCTTTGACATCGATGGGAGCAGCAGTGGGTTCTGTATTAAGAAAAATTGAAACAATAAACCTCCACTGTAACAGTTTGTATTTATCAAAAACACTCCATCTGAAACTGTCATTTACTTCCTTTATTCTACCTTAGTACTCACAAGAAGGTATGACACTTATGGGGAACATGAAAAACTGAACAAGATGAAAAGATTATTATTGTTGTATTTCTTTATTTGTGTCATGCTACATCAATATCTCATCACTGATGATGGGCGCAGCAAACTGTGACAGAAGCTCTTGTCTATGATTTTTTTCAAAAAAACTTTAATATTTGTAAATGCCTCCCCCCTCCCCCCTTCATAGCCCTTGATCAGCCTAACTCCAGCAGTAAATGGAGCATTCATTCTCTTCCTGGCTTTTTAGTGCCATTCTGTCAGCTCAGGATGAGCAATATCTTGCTAGGGTGTTCAGTCAGTCCTGCTCCAGGGTTGTACCAAGTAAAAAGGGATACCCAGAGCTGTAGTGAAATGCTACATAAAAGAGATTTTTAGGACTATGTTCTTATGTCCTTGAAGTCACAAGCACTGGTGTTCGGGGCATGCCACCTTCTCTCTGCTGTGAAGCATTTACTGTTTTAGGCCTGGGATGCACATTTTTCTAAAGAAGGCACTAAGACCTAGGTTCGTCCCTCTGATTACCTGTATTGTTAGCATTGGCCCTATGTCTGTGTTTCTATCTCCACGCTATTCATAGGACACTGCAGTCCTGGCCTCCTTTATTAGGAGGACCTTTATTAGGATTATCTGGAGCAGAGGACCCTCCCTGCCTTCCGACCAGGGCGGGTGTCCTTCAGGGCTGCTGGGGTATGGCCAGGGTGCACACTGGAGGTTTAGGGCTGCAGCATGCTTTACCTGCCCAACGGGGCTGCCACAGGCATGTTTTACTTTGCACTTTCGTATCATTGAACACTTTGCAGAGGTCCAGCTTCTTTCAGTGGGTGGGAAGTTGGGTATATGTACACAGAGATTTCCCATGACCGGCAGTTGAGCATACCACCAATTTGTATCACCAGTCAGCGCACTGGGAGTGAAGAGTGTCCAAAAAAATTGTCACATATCAAACTGAGACATGAGTTAAGGAAATCTTTTGGATCTTTTGCTTTATTACCTGAATATTATTGAAAATTTGCTTAAGACAAGCTGTGGTGACAAGGCTTGAACACAGACAGTGAAGCACACAGTAGTGGCATTTCTCCACCGTTCTTGTGTAGTCACTTGCTCAGCAAAAAGGTAAGTTCACATTCCCCTGCAGTCACAGAGCCTGCGATTTCTTCCTTGGCCTAATGTTCCTCATTACTTTTCTAATGTGTTGATCTGCTCTTGAAAGGCAGGCAGAGGTCTTGGCTTTTATGTTACAGGGAGGCACATCAAAGAGCTTTCTAAAAATTTTTTTTTTTTGTGGCTCATTTAATAGGGTTACAGAAAAGGACTTTCCTTACGGAGCAGCCTGAGTTAAAATGATACATTTTTCTCAGTGATCAAACTGCCTTAGTAAGATGCCTAATATCAGACTTGACTCATTAGCTCCCCTCCTCTCTCTGATCATATTGCAGGCATTGTTCTGGCACTCCTGCCCTACACTTTGTCTCTGCCATGGCTTGTACGAATTTTTCATCCTTTTTGATGTCAGATTTTTAATGTTTGCAGCTCTTTTTGATCTTTTTTATTTACTTCTAAAGAAAAGAAGCATTTCTGATGTGATGTAAAACCGTGTTTGCCAACAATGAGTATGACTAATAAGCATAAAATATGTATGGAACTTTTCAGGTGACAAAGAATAAAAAAAGGTATCTCCAGAAATAAGTGAAATGATCTTCTGAATTCAATACTGAAAGAACTGTGCTATGAAGAAATATATTCCTCATAATTTGATTTCCTGTTCAATAGTTACACCCTACTTTCTATTTTATGTACTACTAAGATTTGTGTGGCAAAAGCTATTTTCTAGTTTTTGTATTATTGAAGCAATTACTTTGTTGTCAGAAAAGATTGCAGTGGGATAAATAATTTGAGATGTACACAAAATGTTGGTTGGCAGCCTTTACACTTTCTATAAATGTAGAAATCATTTCCTCTTCACAGCATTCACTAGGGGTGGTTTATGTATTGCTCAGAATAGAAACACAGAATATTTTCTGATATTTTAAAAAATTGTTTTCAACAAATGGAGTAGAAAGTTTGGATTTTTTTATGTGAAGAAAATGCATTTCTTACATATCCAGAAATTATTCACTGCAGTTTCACTGATATTAGACATAGAGAATGTCAGTGTTCAGCAAAAGAACAGAAATTATATATTTAGGAATAAGGTATATTAACACTGTCTGAAAGTTTATAGAGACTAAATAGCATTTTTTATTGATTCAGATAAGATGAGGACCATATAATTTCTAGTGATATAATACAGTCTGTGGTTCACTCCAATGTCATGCTTTATTCTGTGTGTCTAAAACTAATGGTAAGTTTGACAGGTTCATTAGGTTTTTCTATAATGGTCACTGATGTTATAATCATATTCTTTTCCTAATATCTTGGCATTATGCTAAACCTATAGGTGTCTGCCTGAGGTCATACTGCTTGAAAAAAAAAAAAGGGCCAACATCTTTAATGGTCCCTTTAATAGTCCCTGATTGAATTAAAGGTGCAGCATGGCAAGTTCTCAAAAGGCTGTGTGCAGTGTCTATGAAACAATGTCTTTCCATGTGCTGCAATCACCCTTTAAGGAAACATATTCAATCTATGTAGATCTTTGGGATGGCTATAACAAAGCAGGAAAAGGAATTCACTAATTGCATTGATCTAATGTTCAGAGAGGGATAATCCTGAATTTTGATTCTGGCAAGTAAGAGAAAGAAGAGTTATTTGCTAGCCCTCATTGTGTTCTCCCTATTTATGACCGTAAACTGATTTGTTTTTCTGAAATATTAATCCTGAAAGATTTCCACGTGATCTAACTTGAAAAACAAGTCCAAGGGCCTATTCATGTTTATGTTGTTTTAACTCTGCTGTGGAACAGAGCCCTAGTCAGGACTCCTCATCCAATCACTTAAAATCCATTCACCTCTCGTTTGGACTCCAGAAAGGATTTTTACACACTTTGCTAATTCAAAATCTGAGCTCTCATTTGAAGCTAAGAACCGCAGCCTGGGGCAGTTCCACATAGCTGAGATTTTGAGACTTCGGCTAGAACCCATGACTGTGATAATTCCTTTCTGTGGAAAAATCGGCCAAAGAGATCTGTCAGAAAGAAAATCACGAGGAGTAATCCCTCTTGTGACAACCTGTAGGTAAAGAAAGTGGTAGCGTTTGCTCCCTTGCTGGAAATAGCCACAGGGACTATCTTCCAAATCAGGGGATCACCAGTAAACTGTTTCCATCCCTGAGAAAAACCAAGAGACATTATGCTCATGTCCACCTCTCAGCCTGTTTGATGTGTGTCGCTGGTTTGGCAACTCCACTAGATCTGTGGTGGCATGGATGCCTGCAGGGTAAGTCTTTCTCCAGAATCTTGTGCTAGAAAGGAAACAGATGTCTGATTTCCAAAGCACCAAAAATGAGGTGACTGATTGTTTCCTGGAGATCCCCTCAGACTTTTCCTCAAGTCCTTTCTATTTTCACCTTCTCTCTGACCGGTGTCTTTGCAGAGGGCTTTAAAACAGAGAAAAATTAGAAGGGTGAGGAAATGAGCGAGCAGTGAGGCAGTGATCAGGCCGTCAGTGCTGAACTCTGCCCTGGACCTCTTTTGTTTAGTGGTGAAATACTCTTGTCAGGCAGAACTTCTGAAGCCCACTCCTGTAACGCTGCCCTCCTGCGCACTTGCTCACAGTCTACATCCTGCTGTGGCTCTCCCTTCTCCACGGAATAACCTGGATTATTACACAGTGGAGTGTCACGTGGGAGTAAGGAGCCGCCTTATTCCATGAAGGCTTTACCAGCATCTTACCTACACACAGCTTGCTCACCTTGGCACGTGAGTAGAAGTTGGACAAGCGGACTGATAAAACTCAGGCTTTGTTAGATTGAAAGTTCAGAGGAGCGTTGCCGTCTTCATGAATATAAATGGTTCATTTCCACCAAGTGATGTGGCAGCCAGAGTTATCCTCAGGATGTGAGGAGGGGATGTGCCTATTATCTTGATTTGCACATCTGATTTCCCATCGGGGCTAGTGGCATTAATCAAAGAAATGCTTAATAAACTTTTACATGTCATTTTGTTCTGTAAAAAAAACATGGAGAGAGCTCTAGCTGAACTTTTAAAGGATCTCTTCAGATGGATCAGCTGGAAGAAACAGGAAATCCGCTGTAGCTTACAGCTAATATGCCAATTTATTAATTTTCAGGTTCACCTAAACCCCAGGTAGTTCAACTTTAGCTATGAAATGAACCACAGGACTTCACTTCATGAATGTAAGATTTTAATTAAAGACATGGAGGCTGTACTTAAAAGTGTGTAATTGCATTTTCTTTCCTCTAAATGAAAAGGGTAGTTTATTTGTTTGTTTAAATAAGGGCTCAGGGTGAAAAGTGAGGGGAGGTGGGCCTAACCAGAACAACCCTTCATTCTACAGTGTCTTGTTTAATATCCCATCATCCACTAGCTGGCCTGTTGCAAAACTTCTTAAAGTTATGAAGGAATAAAGTCACAAAGGCTGTTATATGGCCCTTTCAGATAACTGAAAGCTTTGGCTCTCCATTGGCTCAATGAATTAGTACAAATCCATACAAAGCAAGAACAAAAGCTCTGTGCAGTATCATTACATCTTGTATGTATTACAGAAGTGTATCTGGGGTCCCTCAGGAGGTTTTAAACAGCAAGACTAAGAGTCTTCAGGCTTTACATTGTACTGCTCAGGGCTCTCTATTTCATATCTAGAAGTTTTCAGTAGTATTCACTACACTGTTTATCAAAATGATAGAACTTTCAAATTTTGTGAAGATAATTTTGTCAGGTGCCTGAAGGAGGAGATAGATACTGAAATTAACAGAACTGATTCTGTATCATCCATTGTGGTCATCATTTAAAAAAAACCTTTACAAAAAGACTTAACTCATCTTGAAACCAGTTGGGTTCCCTCTTTCTCCCAGAAGCTTATTTCTATTTCCTTTTATATTCTCACCTATCTCCACACTACATGTATTCTAATTCATATTTATTCTTGTGCTGATAAGCTGTGTCTATACTTGCAAACTAAACAGGGATAGAGAGACAAGACACGAGCCTGAGCATGGACATACAGTTGTCCATAGCATTAAACAGTTAGCATGATTTGTGGTGAAATAATGATTCTGGCCAGTTAGTGCCACCCCAAAATCTGTTCAGGAAGTGCCTGGCTAGGGATGTTCCCAGGAGGTGTATGGAGGCAGCCACCATCTGGATAGTGACAGATATGATCTCTTTTTGGCCAGATGGCTTCAAGGATAAAGAATGGCTGGCTTGTTTTATTTAAAAAAAAAAAAAAAAAAAAAAAAAAAATGTAGCATCATTGTCCTTTACCTTTACAAGCTCTTCACTATCCCTAATAATTTACCTGATTTGCAGACAGTGTCTTATCTAAAATCAGCTTTTTTTTACTAGGACAAAAGAAACAAGCTCCTCTAGTCTCTACTCATTTCCTGGGTATATTTTAGTGGGTACATCTCTAGATCCTCAGATGTAATGTACTGCCTTATAAATGTACCATTTCTTCTGCTTGAGGTAGATTTTACACCTTTGGCTCAGAGACACTCCAAAACACTTCCATTTGTACTCTCAACTGTTAATTTCAGCTTATTAAAGAATTTCCTGCTATTGAATGATGACTTGTTCCACTGTTATTTGTTATGATCAACTTTTCTATAGTGTCTTAATTATTCATCAAAACAAGACTATAGTACCGTTATTTCTTCTCAGTTAGTTGGTACTGGAAAAAGAATGCTAATTATCACAGCTAGAACACAAGGCCATTAGTTGTATTTACTATCCAAATTACTCTGAGCAGCTAAATTCTCTCATAAGTAACAGTGTCCTATAATATTTATCTAAAATTAGAAAGGTCTTTCACAGCATCCAAATTGATCAGGGCAATCAGCAACTGATCTCTAGTTCAACTCCCAGTTTCTTTAATTGCCCTTTTCTGAAAAGACATGGAACCCAAGGATATTCCATTTTGTCCCACATTGCGTTTGTATTTCCTGATATGTTATCACATAACCAGCATGTATGACATCCAACCATTTTTATTTTTATTTTTATTATTTTTTTTTTTATTATTTTTTTTATTTTGTTTTTTCCTGTGTAGCTCATACTTTGTCTAGTCATGCTTGCTAAAAGAAGCCTACCTGGCCATCATTCTTATCAGTACAGCCTCTTCCATCTTCTTGCAATCACACCTGTATGCTCTCATATTTCCTTTTCCATTGCTATATTTCTGATTTTCCCAGTTTTCCTCTTTCAGTGAATTAAAACTACACATAGAGATTGCATATGATTTCCCTGAGACTGAAAGCTTGTATTAGTAGTCTTGGCATTCTTAGCCCCTCAGTATTTAAGCAGAATGTAGTCATCAAGAAAAATCTCCAAAGAATATATAAATCTTAAAACAGAGAATGCTTAACTCTGCTTTTGTTCATTGTTTGTGGGTTTTTTTCAATATCTTGTGCCTTTACCATTTTTATTCTCTATGGATTAAAATCATCTGTGCCTGCACTGAAGTTCAGTGCTTTGTTTCAATATGTTCTAGCATGAATCTGATACCATTGTTTTCCTGGCAGAAAGTGCAGTCAGAAGATTTCTCCCTGCTCTCTTCATGCTCCTTTTCAGTCCCAGGCCTGCACATTGCAATTTTTTTTTATGGCAGGCAGCCTAAATTGCTGTGCTCTCCATGTGCTCTGGTGTCTCTTTCTCTTATTAAAGGGTTCCTGTATGAAAGGTTTGGGCTTTTCTTTGCCTGGTGCTGGAACATGTCTATTGTGTCCTGCTCTGCCTTCTTATTGAAGATAATTGTGCATCTTTTTTTCTGTCCTGTATCTTCTGTGTATCAGTCTCATTCCCACTTCAGAACAGGTCCCTGGCTGTCATAATCTCTTTTACTTCACTAAAACATCTGACCTCTCTTTTTCTTCTTCTCTCCTTGATTGCTTGCTTTCTTCCTTTCCTAAGGTCTCCAGGAAAGACTCCTCCTTCAAACTTTTTTACTGCATTAGGCCATCTTTTCCAGAGGGTCACATTTGCTTTTTTTCCTCCTGGGTTATCCAGCTAGTTTTCTACAACCTTTTTATCTCCATTCTATTCTCTATTCTTCCATTACATTCATCTGCATCCTTAGATCCTGGATAGTCTCTCCCATGAGCTGTATCCTGCTGATGTTTCCTATGAAGTCAAAAGGCCAATGAAGGAGAAGAAACGTCTTAAAACATCTATAACCAGTCAGGCTTTTTTCCTGCTTCAACTTTAGGTTATCACCACCGATTCCTCAGTAACCAATGGTATCGCATCATCTTCTAAACATTTGACTTAGAGAAAGAGATAAAAGGATTAGCCCCTCTTCTAACTTATGAAAAAGCACTCAGTGTTTTGCTCGTGTTTTCTGAGATTTACTCAGAAGGTCATTCTTTAAGCCTTTTGCCTCAGTCGGAGAGAGACTTTATGTAATCAGAGTGCAGCCAGCTGTGTTCACAGAGGGGAACATCCTCCTCAATACCACCTGCCAAGCTGCTTGCCTAGGCACAGCTCAGAGTCACCACAAATGGGCTCTGAATGTAGATCAGAGAGCACACAATATGCGGTCACAGACATACGGAAAAGAGAGAGATGCATTCGTTCTTAGCAACTGGGAAATTTCTTCCCTGTCCAGAACCCGTCCTATGCAAACTCTTGTTTATTAACTGTATGCTTAGCAGAGGCAACAGGTTTTAGACTTCCTTAGACACATTTGTTATGCCAGTAAACTGTTGTAGATCCATCTGTAGACATGGGAAATCCTTTAATACGTAACATAAAGTTTCCTTAACGTTTAATAATTTTATCCTAGGCCTTTATTCTAGATGTTTGTAGAGCAATGAATTGAGTATGTGATGAAAAGCAAGTAAGCTAAGGGCTTGCTAGATCAGCCCTAGGACCATAACATATTGTACTGTCAATCTTTATTTAATATCTCCTCTTCTGTAGAAATCCTTGAGAAAATGTGCCTTCAGTTGTTTAGCTCCTTAAATGTGAAAATCCATGTCTCTTCCAGAACTGGTTCCCCCTTTTTTTATAGCCAGCTGAAATGTCTATTGTCCTCAGTCTCCATATTGCCCAGAACTTAGCTGTAATAAATTGTTTTGTTATTCCTTTAAATTTTCATTATATCACCTAGGGTTTTTCTGGAGAAAAGCTTTTTATAAACTAATTTTGCACTGTATTGTCACAGCTTCCCATATTTTTTCCTTAATTATTATAAGTCTTTTAAAGTATTTAGCCCCATAGAATTCCTCTTAGCAAAGGAAAGTCTAATGTACAGACACATGCAGAGACTGAATTAGCAAAGCTATGATGGGTAGGTACTTTTAAATAACTGAATTATAATCAGAAAAATTGGTTTCTAGAGATAGTGTCTGGGAGCAGAGAGAAAGTTAATTTTAATAAATCTATTAAGATAATTTGTAAAGTTCATAATTCAAAAGGTATGTTAGAAAAATTGATTTATATATTACTGATTTTTCCATTTCCACTCTTGTCCAAATAACAAGCAAAGGACTACTTATTACAACTCAGCATTCAGCTTTTGTTAAAACAGCTTTTGCTCTTTAAAAAAAAAAAATCCCTTAACATTTTGCAAAACTTACCTTGCAAAACTATTTTTATTGAACTTTCTGATTAGAGTAAGAAATTGTTAAATAACAAAAACATTACCATTGGTCTCACAGTATCATTTTCCATTGAGCAAAACAGAAGTCAACTGTAAAATTTCCAAGTTGTACCGGCAATTTTTACATTTTAAAATGAAATTGTTTTTATAATAATATGAATACTTGGTAATGTTGATCCAAACAGTGGAACACAAATTACTGGAACTGCTTTTAGCAAAAACAGCATTTCCAACCTCTGTAATTACTGTGAGAGAAGAGTAGTAAATAATCTCTGCTACACCATGGCTCCAAAATTACACATTAATTGTGGGCAAATATGGAAAAGCATTTAATGTTTTCCAGCTTCACATGAAATACCATTATCTTCACACTAGATTTGTGTACAGATAGTAAGAAATTCCTCCCATCTGTACTAGGGCTATACTTATTTTGTTCTCCTAACAGGACACAGTGGGATAACTCAAAGGTAGTATAGTAAAGTAGAACTGAAGTATATGATTTCCAGTAATGGAGCTGCTCAAAATATTCCCATGGATAACATTTATTTACCTTTTGTGTGTATGGAAATTTCTATACATTGGCTGCTGTCAATACAGAACAACTTCTTTTACTAGTACAAATTAGTCTTTTTTTTTTCCCCAAAACATTGTTTAGAGTTATATCAAGTTGACATAGAAATTTTTGAGAAATATTTTTCATTTGTTCTTCTGAACTATTCCTATAATTCACATTGAATATTTGGACATTAACATAAATTCAGAACTTTCATACTAATAAACTAAAAAAGAAAAAATAATAGAAAAAAAATAATACAAATAAGAACAAAATTGCATTCTGTGCACTTTTAGTATCCATTAACTAGGAAAGGAATATTCATAAGTGAATTTATTTAGACTTTGAGCTATTGTCTGATTAACCCATCAAAAAAATATCAAGAAACTCAGAACATTAGAAAATATCAGCCTTTCTTTGATCCTTGTTAGAGCAGCCCAGCTTGAAGTTAAGACTACAGAGTTCATGTTAGGGATGAACCTTCATTAAAAGAGATTTTTTTTGGTTAAGACTGATGTGACCTGAAGTCTGTTCCTAAACTTTGTAACTTGCTTTCTAGGTAACTTCAACAAGGTAGTTCACTTTCTTTTCTGCAAAATATGTTTAATGTTACTTAGCACTTCTGGAAAGAATTTTGAAATTTAAGATTGAAAAAGCATGGTATAGTAGGACACATGATATAAAAACAGCTTAATATAGTTCATAATATAGAAGTTAATCTCATGTTCAACTGACCTCCTTCAGCTGAGCAGATGACCACAATAGGGCTGAAGGGACCATCACCTTTGTTGTTGTAAACACCAACTTTCACCTCAAAAGGAGTCAGAGGTGGCACACTTTCATCTCTGTAGATGAACTTTGAGGCATCTGAAGATGTCACCATTTTTTCCTTCCAGCCACGTGTTCCATTGGGTCTGAAGGCTACAATATATCCAAATCCTTCTCCATTCTGAAACTCTTCTGACACTGGCTAAAAAATAAAGTTCAGGTAATGATCAGACGCAGTTTTACTAATTGAGAAAGCAGTCACTCAGTGGCTGATCATAATCTGGCTGCTTGTGTGAGGGTGATCCCTTACAGCTGCAGTATAGGATTTTAGTTATCATGCCTGTGAACACATAGGGACAATTGCTTCTGAAGCAGAACCTTGTAAGAGAGTTTCTTCACCTAATAACCATAGTTAGGTTACTGTCCTAGGACTTAATAAGCTGTTCAGCTCAGAATGATTTTTTGTTCTGTATCTCCCACTTTGTGGTTAATGCTTTAACCAGCGGTCTATTAGTGGAATAACCCCTTCCAGTGACCTTGTTAAAATTATAGAGCAATATATTGTTAAGGGCTCCTAAAATATGATGTGAGTGACACTTACTACAGCAGGACTCTCTCGGGTTTTAGGTGCCAGCCTGTCTGATTTCTGTATCCAAATGGGGTGTCAAGTCTTAGGGATTTAAGTCTAGGGTTCAATTTGAGACTTAGGGTATAATGTCATAAATCTAGTTGTTCTAACTCTCACACTGAGTCTTGGTGGAAAAAAAATATCTCATTTGCTGTTCTATGCTCAGAGGATCTGCGAAATTAGCCACTTAAATGGGGACACATCTGCCATATTCAGGCAGTCAGCAAAGGGATTTATCTGTTGAGAGGCTAAGCACTGTAAAAGCTAGATCTTACATGTCCAGCTCAAGGAATGGAAATTTTCATGCTAATTTACTGCCTACACATTTCTTATAAAGTCAATGGACTAGTTTAGGAACTAGGTTATGTTTAACAACTGTCAGCATATTAGGCCTATTGAAAATGCCAAAAAAAGAGTGTCTAAATTCCCTCTCTTGAGGTGTCCATCCTAGACCTGCAACTAATGAACATGTAAATCAGAACAGGGGCACAGGAGACACCAAATCTTCCCTCCACATTGCAAGTGAACGTCTCATCACCAGGCACCTCACTTGCAGACACCATTTTCTACCCATCCTTCTGAAGCTGTGCACTGTGCATCCATGAGAAAAAAAAAAAAATAATAATAATAAAAAAAAAAAAAATCATGACTCCAAAGGCAGAGGAGGCAAAACCAAGACAGACATTGTAATCTAGTGAGTTCAGCTGGAAAGGAGGATCCTTGCATCTCTTTGCAATACTGATGGAGTTGGCAGTAGACAGTCACTATAAAAAAAGAGAAGTAGCAGAACCCTTGGATTTCACTGCAAATGCTAAATACAGAGTCTGTGAATTAAAGTTATGTGAATAAAATTTTGTTTGAAACTGCTGAGTATAATTCAGGACCCTAGGTAGGTTAGTCTTTTCCTGAATTCCCAGATACCCATATACCATCTCAGTATCTCTTCAGACTTCAAAGTACTTTGTTGAATTCCTATTGCCTGTGTAAGACTTTTTTGGATCCTGCGAAAGCACATGGAGCTATGGTAACCTACACTACGGTTGTGCCTTATGGAAATGCAGTGGCTACAGCAGACAGCACAGTAGTCTGTAGTCAGCTGTTGGAGTGTTATCCAATGCACTAGGATTAGTTCTTTAGCAGAAATTTCAACGCTTACTTTTAATTGCACGTTTTTGTGTGTTTTGTTCTATCTTTTTACCATTTCTTGAAGAGACAGTGACTATAATTAGAAATGGTAGCAATCTTTCAAACAATTAAAAAATGTAAATATGACCACTTCACAAATTATATTCAACACAGATGAAAAGCCATGATGTTTTTGTAATCTTAATTTGATTAATGACTTCATGCAGTTTAAGAGGCATGTGAAACAGTAGTGTGCTGACAGTATTAACACTAGGAAGAACAGCACTACGTGTTGATGGAAACAAGGACTTAATCAGAATCAAGGCCGAAGGATCGACACCTTCTGTCTTACTGGCAGTTTGCACTCCTTAGCTATAAATGAAGAAGCATCAGTTGGCCTTTGTGGGGAAAATGTTAATGTATATTGAAAGTTATGCTATCAGAATTGCTAGTTTTTAACTGTCTGTTGTATCTGTATCGCAGGATGGGACACCCATGGGCCTCTGGTTTCTGTTGGAAGAAAACTTCAACCCTTGACAGAGAGGGAGATATAACACACTTCAGTAGTCCTCCTTTCCAGTCACCTGGGTAACAATTTAGATACACTTAATGAGAATACGACATACTAATATATCGTGTTAGGTACTGGGATTAGGCTAGTTTACATCAGATACACCTCATGTTTTTGTTTGGGATTCTGCAAATTCTCTCCCAATAGAAGAGATGCTGCTGTTAATAATTATAGACTATAAAGCAAACTGAAATCAACTCTGTCTCAGCTGTCTCAGGTAGCTGATGTCAGAGAAAGCAGATGTGTCAACAGAAGACAGCCTCTTCAGATGTCCTAAAATTTACCATTTTAAGCAGTTAGTCAGAATTCTGTGTTTCTCTTACCATCTGAATCTCCTCAAGTTGGCTAGGCTAAAACTTTTTTCATTAAAACCCCAAATGCCATGTCTTTATTTGATGGAATTTTTCTTGGTTTTTCTGAATCTGAAACTTCATGATGAATCTGAAGTTTTGAAAACTCTTCAAGAAAAGTCTTTCTTCTACTGTGTTATCTATGATTAGCAGAGAGAGCAACTCCCACTTCTCCAGTTGCCCATTGGCACAGCCATACATCTGTGCTGCATCTTGCATTACAAATATCTTCTCAAAATAAAGATCTATTTCAGGTCTTTAATTTTACTTTTTAAAGAAATCCTTAAAAAAAAAGAATAAATTCTTTCTTAATTTAAATTTAAAAAAAGTTACAAGGCTTTCCTTCTCTTCCCTTAGCTATTATTTCATCTGGTATAGTATTTACATAAGATCCAGAAAAGTCAAATCAACCCAAGCAGTAGATCAGGAAGAAAAGGCTTAAGAATTAGCACAACTTTGTAGCTGCTGCCATAATGCCCTCTACTCAAACCACATGAAAATGCACATTACTTTGAAACTTTAGAACATATTTAAAGAACAGTATTTTGTGTTCATGTCTTGCCAAGATTTGCTGTAAGGAAACCCCGGTACTGTACTCTTTACTTTGCCCTCAAAGAAGTAAACATGAAACAAAACCTTTAATCAGAAAAGTCCCTTACCTCCCATGCTATTACTAATTCATGTCGCCTTCCACTTCTGCCACTTACATTACCTGGAGGTGTCTTTGGAACTGTGAGCAAAAAGGAAAAAAACAAAACAAAAACAAAAACCAAAAAACAAAACAGAATGTCCAAGTTATTGAAGTTTTCCCCATAGTAATAAGTTGCTGCAGAAGACATGAGGCTGTTAAATCAGAGCAGAAATAACAAACATAGCACTCCATGGTATAAAGAAAATTTGTTCAAGTTTCATTTCAGAGCATTCCAGTCAAGTTTGTAATCTCAAAGAAAGCATAAGCTGAGAAGAAAAATAATATTGGAATAAAAAGCTGCTTAAGCACTATGTCAAAATTTCAATGTTTCATCTAAGAGATAAAACAGGAATTATCTTGTCAACATTTGTATTTTTTGAATAGACAACTCAAAATCAAATGCCAGGGAACCTGAGATATTTCAGAATTCAGGTAAAATCCTAGGACATAAATAATGTCTTTACTATTTCCCAGGTCATTAGTGATTTAGAACATTTTAGTTCTTGTAAGTCTGTTCTTGTATGCTTTACCAAGAAGCCGTTTTTCAGAAATTTTAAAGTAACCATCCTTAAACACCTTTTATTGTTTATCGCAAAATGCTGGAAGCAGTACTACCGACAGTTCTTTAAAAATTGAGACCACCATTATGGCTTTAAAAGCACATGTGAACAGCTGATGAAATTCTTTAAAAGAAATTATAAATATCATCATCTGTGTGAATTGTGTTATCATATTTTGTAAAGCTTCAGAAATCTCAATTGTTCATTGGAATTGTATAATTTCTTTTATCTTACTTGGTGCCTCTAATGAAGCTCCTAAAATGACTAATGTCTTGAATTTATTTACTATGAGCAGGTTACACTTGGATTCTTTATTTGATTAAATATGTCCTAAGACATAATCCTTTCTCTTTTCTTCCTTACAACAGTACATAGGTCATTGGTAGAAATGTACTCTGAGGCATTAACTGTTAAGGCCTTATTGCATGCTGTTTAGCTTATTTATTGAGTAGCACTTTGCCTTTGAACTGTACATGGAAAAATACATTTAAATAAATGTACACAGTCCTCTCTATTTCCCAAGTTGATCATTAAGAGCTTAAGTTCAATGAAAGTGCATTTTTTACTAGATCCTGGAAGTCCACATAAAATTTCAGGATTTGTTTGTGTGTTATTTTTCTGAACTCTGAACTCCCCTTTAAAGAACATAAGCCCAATTCTGTTTTTTCTCATAAATGATGCAAACCCATAAAGCTTATGAATTGCTTCTGATTTACAGTGTTGGAAATGAGGTAAGAGCCCTTTTATCTGTGGTTCTTACCAGACTGATGGGGGAGATTTCTGATGTGTAAAACATGTCTCTCCAATAAAGCTGGGTTCATCTGGCAAACATGGTGCCTTCGACTTTTCCTCCCTCTCTCCCTCCCTCCCTTCCTTCCCACTACACACAAGCTAAATGATATCTCTCATAGTTACTCTCTGCTGAAAGCTCATGACTTCTGTATAATCAGATGATGAAATTGCTTTGCAGCTTAACTTTAGGTAGTGGGAAACCAGGTATCCAGACTGAGCTTGTAGTCCAGGCTCCTTCTCCAGTGAATACAGAGCTTTGGGGTGGTTCATCCCATCCAAAGATAACTGTCTAAACAATGGGGATGATTGTTTAGACTCTACTGACTGGAGAGATGAACTAGTTTCAACTAAGACCTAATCTTGACATGGCAAAAAGTTAATAAAATTTTCATTTCAGGAACAGAATTGCCCTCTGGACTGAAAAAAACCAAAAGATATCAGTGTGCAACACTGGGATGAATGTTCTACAGTGGAAAGATGCAGATGAAGAATAATCTGCCAGTTAATTAACATGCAAAAATTATGATGCCATCTCTAATGGAGCATATTTAAACCTTGTTTGGCACCCATTTTTCTTTTGCTTTTCTAAGACATTTTTTGGTTAAGTTATAAAGAAAAATGAAGTTTTTATGTTGGTGCCATGTTACTGATGAGAGAGTGTGCTGTACTCCTTTGAAGCATCCAACATGATGGACTTATTTAACCTGTAGTGTCCTCTTTCTAGAGTTTTACTGTTAACAAATTTGCAGACTGAAGCCCTATTTAAATGAAGAAACGTTACAAGAATAAAACTTCTAAAACAATGAATTTCTTTTGCACCAAACTAAAATGTACATTCACACAGCGTAACTCTCGCAAATGAATAACCATTAAAAGAATAAATGTGTCAAAGGAAAACATTTCCCCTGTACTGCATCAAAGCAGATTATACAGAGTTACAGGGGCACATTTTGAAATGAGTAAGTGAAGGAAACTATTAAAAGGAAATATTTTTTTCCCAGGCACTGAAGTTATATTTTAGCAACCCTTTCAGCAGCATCACCTTTATATCAGTATTATACCTGAATTTACTCACTCGTAGACTAAGTTTATTGCCATGCAATTAGTGACTTCCCAATCTTTAAGTTGTTAATTCTCAGCCATGACATTCGTGGAGATGCACTTGCACCAAATATGCAAGTATGGTGACTAAACTTGGCGCCTGGACACAGGATCCATGTGCCTGGGGCGCAATGACATGAGGACCTCTTTTCTTTAGTGTTTATCAAAGCTGAGAAATTCAGTATCGTTTCTTCTGAATAAATACATCCCAACTAGTAGCAAAGATCTCTTTGCTGTGCTAATATGCCTCATTTAACAAGAAGATGAGACCATGTCACCTACTGGAAAATTAATCACTCCTTGGCTTAAAACTGGTCCTTAGGATCATAAAATGCGACTACGCTTAGCTTGATCGTGTGTCTGTAATTCTGATCAAAGCCTTCTCATTAGCCCCTTTGCCAGCTACCTATTCTCAGTTCTCTCCTGTTTTATTCTTAGACTGCAAGCTCTTTGAGATCAGGTCAGCTCTTCTTTTCTTTTGTTAAAAGCAAGGTCTCTCCTTCATTCTGGTAATGTGAACAACAAATAATACTAAAACCTGTGTTCTGAAAGACATGGTGACTAGATGTAGTTCACAGTAAATAATGGGTCTATGCTGGCACACATTGATGTTGAAACCTTCACTTAAGGCAAACAAATAAAAATCTTGAAATTACTTTGCCGGGAGTTTGATTTAAACAGAAACAGCAGGATTTGTTTCTTATTATTTTCCACTTTCATGGAAGTACTGTGCTATGCTGAAAATGCAAGTGAAATGAAACACTAATAAAACTTATCTCCCCTAAACCAAACAAAAAACCCCTTTAACGTTTTCTCTAAAAGCAGGCGTGAAGAATGTAGCCCTCAGAAATCCTATGAAGCATTTGACAATATGCTTAAAATATAAAGGAAGAAAAGGTGATACGGAAAGGTAAAGCTTATACATGAAGCCACAGACAATTGTTTAATAATTCGTGTGTATCTTATCATTATAAGCTAAATATGCATGAAAAGCAGTGGGTTTTGTTTAGGACAAAATGTATGCACAGAACTGATGTTGCTGAAGGCTTTGTGTGTGGGAGCAGTGGTTATAAAGTGCTGAAAAGTGCCGACAATGCTACCCATATATTTTAAACCATATATTTAAATCAAAAGTTTAGGAAAGCTTTTGGAAGTGGTAGGTAATGCCACAGCTATGAAACCATGAACATTTGGGGTAGATGTTAACTTTACTTCCAGGATTCCACTGTGTCCCCCATTTTGAAAACTGCTCTGTACTTTAGAGTGCTTAAGTTAGGGGTTTGGTTCAGGGTTTTAAAAACTCCTTTTTCTTCACTCTGTATGGCTGATGGATTTTCTGTTTTGTTTGTTTCTCTCTCTCTTTTTTTTTTTTTTTTTTTTAAATGAACTATCTGGATTCTGGTAGACTGTAAAGATGAGCCCATTCAAAGATTTTGGGTACTCACTTTTGGGGAAAACATTGAAAATTACTAAATTTTTCATTTTGACATTATAACAAATGAAAAATAGCCATTTGTGTTTTAAAAAGAAGTATAAAGTGAATTTTACTTCTGTTTTTTTTAAAAATGGAAAAATTTAAACTGGAAAGACAAATAATAATATTTTGTTTTGAGTTTACAGAGATTTTTAATTTTAATCCAAAATTATTATTTTATTTCATATTTGCTGAAGAAAATAAAGAAAAACTACATTTTGTTTAAAATCATTTTAATTCTCTCCATTTTTACTTCAGTGAGTGAACTGAACTTAAACTGCTCAAGCTCTGGATTCCTTTCCTTACAGAGAGGAAAATAAAATGTCACTTTGGACCTAGAAAAACTGAAAGTACTTGAAAAATGGTTCATTCATCTTTTTAATATTCCAATCTTGTAAAGAAATTTTAAAAAATGTTATTGAATGAATAGTTAGTAATTTAAAAGGTTTTTTTTTGTTTTGTCTTTTTTTTTCAAGGAAATGTCAATTCTGTTTTTCAATTCTGTGTGTTTTGTTTATTATGAAGAGAAATTACAGCTTCTTAATTTTGTAGTGTATCTTAATTTTTGTGCAGAACAAAAGTATTTAGCAGCCAAGATTATAATTGATTTTAGTATTGCTGTAGAAACATGTAGCTAGATTTAGTCCCTACCCTTCAATTTTGCAATCTGAATAGGTGAGGTAGAGAGAAGACAAAGAATAGCAAGAGCTTTACTAATCTCCTGTTTTTAAGAGCAAGAAATGCTAAGGTGAATTGCCCAAATTCAGAGAGTTTTCTGATAAGCAATTGAGTCCAGAATTCCCAAATCCCAATTCTATACTTTAACCACAAGATCTTTCTTACTCTGCTTGAATCCCATATTCATGAAGATATTTTCCACATGGATATTTTTTTGTATAAAATCTGAAACATCTTGTCAAATAAAGCAAAATGAAACGAAATGTTGATATTGTAACGCTTTTGGGGGAGATGAATTATTAAACTTGGTTTTAATCCCTAAGAAAATGTTTGCTCAAGGTACAGTTGCAGTTATTTGTTTCTTTTATAGCTTTTTGTATCTTTTAAGATAGAGATGCAGTTTGAAAACCAACTCTGCTTAGCTGTGGAAATGGTATGGGGGGGGGGGGGGAAAGGTTTTGTCACCAGCTTTTCAGAGCTTCCTAATGTAAGGACCAAAGCAACAACACACTCAGTAGTTTTTTCTTCTCGGTTGTTTTCCTTTATATATCTATATCTATATCTGTCTCCTGCAGTACACAAATGGGAAACAAAGGGATGTTAACTGAAAACTCTTTCACTGTGTGAAAGACCAGCCCTCAAGTTGTCACCCTCCCAGGAAAACATTTCACATCTGATCTGTTCAGGAATGAAATGTAAAATGTGCCAGCATCTCAGAAGCAGATGATACACTGTATTCAACTATTGGAAAACAAGGATGCCCCAACTTGTCTCAGGATCTCAATTTCTATCGTTCTTATTTCCTCTGCATTTTTAATATTTGTAATTTAGTAGGAGATAGAATTCAGTTCTATTCACTGATAATAGTGTCCTGCGTGGCTGTGGGACTCAGTCTGAAAAGCCTCCAAATCACCACATATAGGACTGAAATCTCAAATGCTGTGGCACACATGCCAGAGAACCAGTTCCTTAGCTTTTTTGTTATGTCTTTTAGTAGCACACACATCTGGGGATTCTTTGTCAATATATACTGCATGTCAGTTTGAGGCTGCAATACTGTATGTTGGTAGCCTATTGGTTCTAAATAAACCCATGCAGTCAATGATTAAGGTCTGCTTTCTCTTCTCCTTTTGTTTTTCTCCTACGGAAAAGCACATTTTCTACAAAGGCTTTAGTAGCCCATGTAATCACCACTAAATGTCACAGATACAGCAGGTTATTAATTTTTTCTAGAGCAAAAATAGTTATGATGATGGGAAAAGCCGAAAATTCTTTTATACAGGTCACAAATAAATAAAACGCCATCCCCAACATCAACCAAAAACCCACCCAAAAACCTGAAAACAAAGCCAGTCTAAGACAGGTAATTTTTTTTTGCTGGGACAGAGGCATTTCTTGTTATGCTATGAAGAAATTCTAGCTGAGAATAAGGGCGACTTAATGGAAAATAAGGACTTATTAAAAATAAAGCCTGTGTACAATCTGCTACTAATAGAGTGCATTACATTGTTACCTCATAAAATGAAGTTTATATGCATGATTAGCAGGTTAAACTTTGATTCTACTCAATTTCTCTCTCCCCATGTTTCCCCATGAATAGATAATGTAATTGATGCTTTGCCCCCAGGCTTCAAATGCCCGACTGCCTTAGTGGAATGCCAGACATGTTTAAATTCATGTTATTGGCTCTTTTCACCTTGTGGACCTGTAAAATATGTATCAAGGCTAGAACTGACAGAAATGCAGCAGCTGGCTATAAGTTAGATGTGCCAGAAAATTGTGGTATTATCCATTTCGATGAAAGTAGCTATGAAAAGCAATCATGTTAACTAAATATGAACTAAGTAACAAGATTAGGGTTTAATTAGAAAATTAAAGCAAGTGGAAACCTGTTTATTATTCTGTTGATTTCTTTACACCAACCCAACTATTGTTTCCAGGGGTATTTTTAGATAATGGACTAGTATAAAATGTTGTTACTATCTTGGGGAAGAAGTGATAAAATAAGTGAGGTATGGGGAGAGAAAAAGACTTTAGTCTCCAGTCAAATTAGCTTGTGCCATTAAATTTCAGATACCGATTTAGACTGAAGTATAAAATAATGGAAGCAGAATCACACATTTGCTGCCTCTCTGGGTTGTCTACACAGCTGTCATTCAGCCTTGTGGATCTCAACTCTCATCTGAGCATGAGCCACAGTTGCCTTTTCTGCTGGGAGACTGGTATTTCTGGAGGTTTACCCAGTGCAGGGGCAGCCTGCCTGTTCTTACTTGTAGGCCACATCTAACATCACTGCAAATAGCCAGGTTATTCTGCCTGGGTCATGAATAGAGCGGTTGATGCCATGTTCTTTCTGAAATATAATGTCCTTTCACATATGTGTCTTGAGAACTATGAGATTAGAACTGGAGCTCATGTTAATAGAGATTTTCCCTTGAAGTTTTCAGTTAAAAAATTAGTGATAGAGGGACTCTGAAAAATAATGGATCACTGTACTACACTAAGATAGATATTAATGTGCCAATTTGGAAAACCAGGTATGAAACCCAATGAAAACTGTTACTAGCTTTCCTGTCTCTTTGACTTTGGCACCTAAAAACTACACCAAGTGTGATAATTCACACAGTCACTGAAAGTGTCTCAGAGGAGAGAGCTAAACAGGCTCTGGACATCAGGAAAAAGTGGCTGCCTGAATTAAGCAGATCATGAAGCCTCTGGCAGTTCAAGAGTGCCAAAAAATTATAAGCAGCATGCTATTTTGCAAAGAATTATATGTGTAACAGGTTTTTTTTTTTTTGTTTGGTTCTTTGTTTAAAGCAGAGTCCATTGTGTTATTGTTCTGACTTTACAACTCTTTACAGGTTCTAACAAATTGGGAAGTTATATCTTATTGTAACTTCTGCCTTCTCACTCCTGCTATAGAACAAAAATATGAGACTGCATCTATCTTTTTTTAATAAAAAAACCCCAAACCAAACAAAACAACCCACAAAACCTGAAACCATTCACAACTGAAACAGAAACCAACCTTTTTCTTAAGGAAAGGTCTCTTGAAATTGAGGCAATGGCAACAGACTTCCGCTGTACCATGCTGTGTTAACCAGGCACACCAAATAAATTCAGTTTCAGTTTCTCTGAAGGCTCTTAAGTTGTTTTACTGGCACCTGTCTGGATTTCAATGTCATGCTACAAAACAGTCCCTTCTAACATGACATTCGTGCAGCTGTAACTCTGGTAGCAAGAAGGTATTCCGAACTGGGAAGCTGAAAGTGCAAGTAAACATCTAGTGTGGTCTTTTTGCTATTTGAACTAATACGTTAGTGATTTATTATTCAAGAAGACCTGCATTATTATCAGCTACAGTGCTTTTTATCAGGAGAAGCCCCATGTACTGGAGTACAGATCATTGCTACCAGAGTTAAAGATTCTGTTCCTTCCTATGGCAGCTATAGTGGACTTACCCAGAAATTAATACAAATCACTGGGTGAAAATGCACTGCATACTTCATGCTTTGTCTGTCCTACATTTTTTTTTTACTGATCATTATTATGATTTATCAATTCATTTTTACAGAGGTAAAGTTGCAATGATTGTCTAAAGGAATATTAAAAATGGATGTGCATGAAGAAGACTTTCACTAGAGTTGTAGGAATATGTTTTAGTAAATACAGCCTTTGTTTGGTAAACACTGGGAAAGAAGAAGAAGAAGAAGGAACCTAAAACCCATGACAGCTAGATGAAATCTAACATTTTCAAACTTTAGTTTGTGAGAAAACCATTCACTCAGAGCTTAAATACATCTGGTCGATTACAATCCTGAACCATCCTTTCAAAAACAGGGAACGTACATACTCACAAATCTGAAAGAACATAATCCCAGGGGTGCAACCTATTCCAGGATAACTTTTTGCAGAATGTTTGTGTTCTCTCTGATATGTACCACCTGAATAAATCGAGAAGTCATTCAAATATTTGGGTCCAGCAGAGTTTTCATTGCCAATGAAATATGGTAAAAAATCAAGGAAAGAATAATGGTGGCGAAAGAAGTTTTTTGTTGAAAATCATTTGAGATGAAAGTAGCTTGTGTTTTTTATTTCATTTTCCTTTCCTCCTTTTCTTAATGGAACAAAGTATGTATCAGTGGAAGCTTCTGTTATAAAGTTATCAAGTTTCACAATGAGGAGAGCTTGCAGAAGATGAGGGGGAGAGATGGAAAGGAAGCATCCTTCCACATGAGTGAATGGGAATCAAATCACTTCAGTGCAGTTCTGTGATTGTACAGTGAAATTTAATATCAGCTAGCAGCCACACAGTTATTTAAAGCAGAAGAAAAAAAAAAAAAAAGTCTTATTACAACTGAAGATAGGTTTGTTAGACTTCATCTGAAATGTGTATCCAATTTTTGGTGCCACAGTGAGAAAGCTGTTGATCAGCTAGAGCAAGTTCAGGGGAGGCCACTGGGATGGTGGGGCTGGAGCACTTGCCTTAGAGGGAGAGGCTGAAGGAACTGGTCTTGTTCAGCCTGGAGCAGAGATGGCTTTGAGGGACCTAACAGAAGCTCCCAGTGCCTACAGGGAGGTCACTAAGGGGACAGAGATGGGCTCTCCATAGTGATGCAGGGTGGGAGGGCAAGAGGCAGTGGTCATAAGCTGAAATAGGGGGAGTTCTGGCTGGATATATTGAAAGAAAAATCACAATGAGATTAGTTAATGACTGGCACAGGTTGCCCAGAGAGGATGTGCAATCTCCCTCCTTGGAGGTTTTGAAGGCTCAACTGGACAAAGCCCTGAGCAACCTGCTCTGAAGCCAGTTTACCCAGCTATGAGTAGGAGGCTGGACCAGAGACCTCCTGAGATCCCTTCCAGCCCCAATTATTCAGTTGATTCTGTGGTTCTGTCTAAGAAAATCAGCCTGAACGTTCTGCTATGAATGGCATATATATGGACCCGTGACATATGGAGCTGAGGCACAAGATTAACATATCTTAAAAGATAAGAATTTTACTTCAGAGTGAGACAGGCGGACACATTTTGGCATTGCCACTTGTAACTCTTATAATCTCCCTTAATGAGAAGACAGAGTGCAACACAACTGCTGTATTCAAGCAGATTTTTTACAAACACAAAATTGGTAATACTTTCAAATTCAAGTGGAATCTTTGAATTTTCACTCTTGTATTCTGTATGATCAATAAACTATGTACAAATTATTCAGCTGAAGAAACATCAAAACAAACTCAAAACTCTCTAGGCCTCCTAAACAACAAAGAAGAATGAAGAAAAATCCGAAAGTGTTCTGAGATGCAGTTCTCTTTTGAGGCTTTCTTCAAACACTATCTCTATCTCTTTCTGCCTCTCAAAACATGTCTCTCTAGCTGCCCAGTGATTTTTCTCAGATTCCCATTCCTTCTTTATCTCCTTTCATTCTGCCCAAGTTACTGTCAAGGTTTCCAAACTTTCTGAGACCACTGCAGTTTTTCAAATAGGATATAAAAAGTTTTTCCTGGGCTCCCACTGTACCATCCCAGTTAGAAGTATAATGAAATTTCTTTAAGTGCAATAACAGCTCATGGTAGAGTGTGCATGACAAAGAAACACTTAAAGCACAAGGTATTTCAAATTAGGCAGCTTCCCATGGCTTCACTGTCTTGCTGAAAAAAATTCTGTGCACCTTCAAGGAGAGAGGTTATGAAGAATAAGTGGGGAGAGGCTGCTTGGGAGCAGTTGTTTGAAGAGACTGAGAAGCAGCCTACAATCGAAGAGCAATGGAAGTCTGCCAGAGGGCAGGCAGCAATGGCTTAAGTGTAAGATGAAGAGTAAGAAAGCCCAGATGAAGTAAGACAGCAGGGAATGGGTTTATTTGAAATTTCTGTAAATTAAACAATAATCCTGTAATTAAACCAAACTGGCTCCCCATTACAAAGAATATCACCCTGGAACAGTGATGACTGAACACACAGATGTGTACCAGGGAAAAGAGAATAGGTCTATTATTATACTAAAATAGTTTTTGTTTCTGGTAGTCCTGGAAAATTAACCTTTTTATCCTCTTCTTACCTGCTTCATTGGTTCTGATCAGTCGTGATGGTGCACTTGGGTCTCCGGTCCCAATTTTGTTGGTTGCTACAACTCTGAACTCATACTCCACCCAAGGGTTCAGTTCAACAGCCATAGCAGACTCCATGTCACCACTTATCACATCTGGAACTGTAGACAGTAAAGAAATGTGTAGGTCACTCAGAAAACTAAAGCCCACATGCAGTGCCTCAATGGCAAGTGGTCTTTGTGATACAATACGTCCATTAGAAATGATAGACATCAAGGATCTAATATGTTAGAAATCACAGCTAGGTTTTTGGCACTGTGGTACTCCTGAAAAGACACAGATTGAAGGATTTAGGGGAGAGCTTTCTGCTTATTCACAGATGCATCATGGCAGGTGTCTTTCTGTTGTCCTTTCAGAGCTGTTGCTAAGTAACGTGAAAGGAATGAAAAAAGAAAAAAAAAAAAAATCAGTGCTTTTAATTTATTATTGTTCCCTTAAGAGTATCTGTTCCTGCAGTTGCCGGTGGTTATTATTGTGATGAGCAGGAGTTTTGAACAGTCTACTTGTGCTGTGTGAAAGTTTTTCTCACCTGTTTTTACGGTCTGCCAGCCAAGAGAAAATGGACTGCGTGCTTGCAGGTTGTAGAGGGAGATAGGGCTGTGATTGTCTGCCCCAGGACTCCAGGAGAGAGTTGCTGTGGTGTCTGTAATTTCCTCCACTATTACAACCCCTGGGGGACCAGGAGGACCTAGAAATAAAGTGGAATAATCAAACAGACCACACCATCATCGCAGTTGAGCATCAATAATACAGGAGATGCATTCTGTAGAGACCCAGTGGAGTTCAATATCCATGAAATACAAGGGTTAAAATTCACACTACTACTTCACAGAGATACCTCATTTCCATGATTTCTGCTGGTAAATTGTGATTGTTTCTACTCTTTAAATGCTGTGTGGATGAGTATCAATTAACTTGTCAGAGTGACAGTGGAAGAACTAGAAATAGAAACAGATTAAAAAATCCTCCGTTATAATTGTTCTGAACCTAAAATTAAAGGAAAAAAAGAGCAACTTTAAGAAGCATCCAGGCTAGACTGAACAGTCGCATTCACATCTTCTCTTTGTGTGAGACATGACAGCAGGAAAGACAAATAGTCATCAATATGAAGCACAGGTGGATGTGCTTCTTGAAGAACAATAGTATTACTAATAACTGAATCAAGAATACAGCATTCATCCTTTCACTCAAATTCACTCATTCAGGGAAGCTGCTTGGATTACTACCATGCTGGAATTCCATTAACTATTTGATTGAAAGGTATTAAAAACAAAACAAAACCCAAACCCAAATATTTTGCATGCTGATAATTACTATGGTTCCATTAAAAACAAACAAAAATGAAAGGATTATTTATTTCACTTAGCTGCACCAAATGAGAACGTGCTAATCACCATTTGTATAGGCCATGTGACTGATCCAATAAGTGATATCTCTTGTAGCAAACAAGACTTTGCAAAGAAAAATATGGCTATAAGTTCCCACCCCCACCCGCAATGTTATTCTTTAATTCTTCCTGATACTGACGTTACTTGCGTTTGAAAACATTGTCCATTTGCACTTGCCAAAACAAATCAGAGGCAAAGTTCTCCTGCTTCAGGAACCTATTCCACAGTTGCTGTAACCAGATGTTTAGGGGAAAATGTGCATCTCTGTCACGGGTAAATGCAGAATAAACTTCTCTCTTGTGGTTTATTATACTCAAAAGCTTATATAAATCCTGAAGGACAGGACTTAATACTTTTGTAAAATATTAATATTATTAATAGCTATAGTTATTTAAGACAAGTCTGAATTTTCTTGGAATCCAAGAGCCTTCTGATTCTTTTCCATCCTCCTGTTTTTGAATGTTGAAGTTTTGCTTCTGCTCCTGCACACATGGAGGACTGTGAAATCAGAAATGCACTACTGGACACTTTCTCCCAAAATGAAACTGCAGGAAGCGTGATGAGAGAAACAACTTTATTAATAGAAAGCAATTGCTACTACACTTTTGCTGGAGCTCAGTGCTGTTTGCACGTATCATGAGCTGTAGTGGAGCAGGTCCTTTGGATATATCTGTTCCCATGGGCCGTGATGACTGGTGGTCCCACTTGCTGAACTGTCAGAGCTCAGCACCTGTGGATCAGGGTGGCAAACACTCAGGTTTGGTGCTTCAATTTGAAGCGGCAGTTGTAGCCAGGATTTCTGCAATACTGAGCTCAACATTATTATATCTTAGTGCTATTGCATGCAATCAAACCTTTTGCTGGCTAGAATCCTTAGTCCATGAGTAGAAACAAATCTATCTGAATATCAAAGGCTAAAAAATCCCATTAACTGAAATATTTTTAGTTGCTGTGATTTTTTTGCCATTGCAGCTGCAAACAGCTTTATATTTCCTTTGATATGCCTTCAATAGAAGCATGTTTACATGAACTATGACAACAGTATGATCAGAGTTTTGCAACAGTTGGGCTCAATAGCTTTAGAGTGAAAGAGACATTGAATCTTTCAAATGAGAAAGCAATTTATGCCATTCACTTGCCTCTGTTTGCTTGGCAATGATGTACAAGCAACTAATTGACATTGGAAAAATATGGCATTTAGAAATAACAGCAACAACAACAACAAAAGACTGATGTTTGAGATTCAAAGGATTCAGTTCCTTCAAGTCAAAGAATGGAAGGAATTCAGAAAAGTTTAGTATTATGGATGTACGATGGAGGAAGATTGTCTCCACAACACACTGCAGTCCTCTTCCCTGGAGCCCAGGGTGCATCTCTGGGGTATAGGAAGAACAAGGTTTTCCACTTCCATGGGTGGTGAGCAGCTTCAGTGCTGGGAGTCTCTCCTCTTCCCTTGCTCTGCCTGCTCAGCAGGCTGGACTTTGCTGCTGTCAGTGCCTTTCATCGCATCACAAACAGTGCTGGGAGAAGACGGTGCCACCCCTTGGACACCTTGTGACTCTTGGCCTTCTGGAGTCCTGTCTTCATTTGCAGTTGAAAGGTTTTGCTTTTCTTCCTGGGAGAAAACATGGCAGGCAGAAAGATGTGTTCTCTGCACTCCTGCTTTCCTGCCAAGTGTTTTCTGTTCTTTGATGGGAAGCACCAGGTCATGCCTTCGTCTCAGAATAGCAAGTCCTGGGGCTAATTTAATAAAATAGGGTGATCTTCAATCTCCATCATCTATTGTTTCAGGCTATCTGTTGATGTAGGAAAATACTAGTGAAATTTTTATTTGTAGCCATGAGGGAAAGTTTAAAAGAAAGCTGGGATCTTGATACAATCATATGCTTTTACTGGGTTGGAGCCCTAGGCCCAGAATTCTATCATGGTCCCAAGCACAAACAAAATTAAAGGGAAATATTTTAGTACTTTTCCTCTACGACAATATTTTTCCCATGCACACCGAATGCTGATAAAGAGTTTCTAGCCACTGTATTACAGGCAAAAGAACAGGCATCTTTCTTATATTAAGGGATGTAAAATATATTTATGCAGATGTCTCCTGCTAAATTCTCAATATAATTTGTTGTTGGAGATCTCTCATGTTTTTTAAACCTTTTAAATGCATTCCTAGGCATGACAATGTGTCATTATGCTTTCTGAGATGTGTGCTCTGACAGTCTGCAGGATGACTGCTAAAAAGCATTTCCATTTCCAACAGCAGGCATTCGTGAAAGCAGATTAATAAAGGACAAAAGCCTCAGTGATGACAAATGTATGACAGCTAGCCAGGACCTGAGTGCTATGCAGATGTCACTCATTTTTGTAGAAATCTCATTAAATTTTATGCTTGGATGTAATCATTCATGGTGTCAGCCGGATGGCTAATGCAGAGAAGCTTTTCTCCCAAGGGCTGTGTTATTGTTCAGGATCTCTAAAACAATTTTTTAGTTGAGAGTAGCCAATTGAGGAAAAAATGCATGGTCTGCTCAAATGCTTCTCTGGAAACTGTACAGAAAATGGTCATAAATGCACTACAGTGCAGTCGACCTTGATAGAGAAGACATTTGGGGATGCGATAGGCTCTTATGCAGCTCTAGGAGCACTGGAAACCCAGCGTCAAGGATATTAGTCAGTTATCTTCTCTCAGAGCAATTCCATAGATTGACACTTCATTTCAGGACATGCGTGACTGCATTTTGGCAAACTTGTTTTATGTGTCTTTTTATTGTTGAAATGATCATCCTGAGGGGTCCTTTAGATTACTTGCCATTGTACAATGTTAATGTGAGAGTTCTTGAAAGACTATTACCAATAATAGCCATAGTCATTCAGGGAGGCAGTGCCCTTTCCTGTGAATTCCAGAATGTGCACTGATTTACTCCACTGCTGCCTGACCAGGATAATTCTTACTTTTACCAAACAACTAAGAAACCTGATATGTAGCAGTTCACAAACACAAATTTCTCAACCTGAAGCTTTTGCTTTTTGAATGACAAGGTGTACTTGTTTGTCATCAAGGGGATGAGAGGTTAAGAGAAAGAGGAAAAGAAAGAAGCAGTAACTACAGAATAATAGAAAAAGTGCTTGATAAAACAGGAGCTTGACTGTTGCAGCATAAATCCCTTTTGCTGTGCCTGCCTATGGCAGATGATGTGTTTGCACATGGTGGGGGACAAGAGGATGGAGACAAAGTTCAATGTATACTAAATGCGATAGGCACTATGGCTTTAGTGGATACATCCATATCCCTAGTCCCGCCACGCGTGGTGTACCCAAATGATTTTGGTAAGGTAGCTACATAAGGGCCTTGGGCAGATGAAGAGGTTATACCCCAACCAGCAGCAGGATAGACAGGGAGGTTACACTCAGGGTTGGAAGGTAAGAAAGAGAAGACATCGATGTTCCAACTTAAATAGTCTTGACTCATTCCAGGGATGAGGGTCAGGAGAAATCCCTGGTGTCCTGCCTGAGAAGGCCTTTGGTGGTACATATGTCCTGTTGTGCTCCTTTGCCCTGATGACTTCTCTGCCTTGTACAAGCCTAAAAATAGGGGATTTGGGCAAGGCAACCTTGAGATCTGCTCAATCTTGTGAGCTCAGATGTCAGACTGCAGTCTGGAACTTCTGAGCTGAATCTTTGTGTAGCGGCAGTTGTGACTTGACACAAAATGTATGGCCAGCTCAGGGAACATGAACTCATGAACTGAAACTTCACCTTAGGCAGAAAAGCACCAGTAGCCTATGAATTGCATTGTGTATGACATAACTAGCAGGTCCCAAATAGGGTAAAAGGCTGAGGTTTAGACATGCCTCATTCATTGTGATGTCCTGCTGACTACCTTTAGCACTGTAGGGCATCACTTGCAGCTGTCCCAGTTCTGGTCCGTGCTGCCTCCTTCACTCTTTGCAATCACAGCGCAGGCACCAGCACTCCCAGAAGTGCATGGGTCTCTTTCTTTCAGGCACGAAGTTTGTGAACATCACCACATCTGATTTGTGTTTTTGTACTTGTTTCTAGGCACTTTTTTTGACTGAAGTTATAGATATAAGTTAAGTTGATGTTTGTAAAGAAGTTTCTTAGACAGAACAAAGGATCTTTTTTTAAAACTCTTTAAAAAAACCTTTTTAAAGATATGAATCTCTTTCCCTTTCACACCATTGGAGATATAACAAAGGTCCTGTTACAAGATCAGATTGCTGGAAATATTTTGGTCTGGAGTCTGTGGGTTAAAGGGCTGACGCTCCATCTATAGTAGTATACTATCTTCTAATACTGTAAACGTTTCAGTTGCACTGATATACTGAAAAGGGCCACAGCACACATATGAACTCTAGCAGTGATTCTATGGGCTATTATGTTGTCAGGCAGTCCCTATCGTAATTTCAACCCTCTGCAACTATGAGTTTCCCAGCCAATGCCTTGACACAATTAATGGATTATCATGGGCTGGGGCAGATCCCAACAGGCAGTTTGTCGTGCTCATCCTGTTTTGAGAGGGGAGGGGGACTGGGAATGTAGCTGTGTGGATGGGAACTCTACTGTACCCATTGGCCTTAGGGAGCAGTTTACTATTATGGACATATTCTGTGAGTCCAGTTAATGGGGGTCTGTGCTTAGGGCATCTTCCTGGCTTTTGCTACAGCTCAAATGTAATTTCAGGGACCAGCAAGAATCTGCTGACCTTGTTTACGTTCCATTTAATAATGTTGTGTTTGATGGCCTTTAAACCCAAGTGCTTGTCTTTAAGTTTTATTGGCAATATCACAACTGAAAGGAGCAGCGTGGTCAACCTAACCAGCAGTTCCTGCGTTATATTTGCTCCAGGTCAGCGGAGTTCAGAGGAAACATTACTTCTCCAAAAATATATCATGTGAGTGAATTTCTTGCTTAGATTGGTAGTTTTGCCAGTCTACAAGATGAATAGCTTTAACCTCTTTTTTATTTTTAGACCACAAAATTTGTACTCTTAAACCACAGATCACAGTCACAAAGGCTTTCATCCCTTCACACTACAGGATTGCTCTCTGCTCCATTTCAAGATCCTACAGCTTCCAGGTAGCTGTTTGATCTTAAAGCTCATTTTACTTACAGTAGGCATGCACAATGCATTTGGTTAGCTTTCCGTGCACAGTCTTACAATATATGTTATACATTGTAGAAGAAAGCTGGTTTTCATCTTATTTGTAAGGAATCTTCCTGCCATGAATGTTGTAGTAATATTTGTATAGTTCAAAGGATTTTACTTAGCTTTGTATATGCTAATAAGTTTCCAAGGGTGTACAGCATTGATACAGAGAATTAAGAAGACTGTACATTATTTTTTTCTTCCTCTAGAAAAGCACAATGTCTATTGACATCCATAACAATAGAAAACATGTTTTAAGCAGTAAGAGTGAAAAGGATAATAAAAGCAAAAAACAGTGAACAAACTATTACTAAAATACCCAGAAAATATCTGACATCTAAATCTACTAAAATCCTTAAGTAGAGACCAATGAGATAGTACTGGAAACAAAATTAACTCTATTAATTCTTAGAGAGCACAATTCTATCGGTAATAAGACTAAGACCAATAAATTATTTGTCTTTGGTTTCTCCTAAATCATATTATAGAATATATTTGTAATATATAAAATATTTTTATGTAGATATATGAAATACTAAAAGTACTAGATGTGTTGAAACAATCTTTTACATCATCATTGATGAATACAAAGAAACACTCATAAAATTTTCTGCATTTTATTTATTTGACCTCTTTTTGTTCCAGATGGCACTTTTTGTTAGTTAGCACCTCAATTTAAAAAATTGAGCAAACTTGCCTGGCTATTGCATTACTGTAGTTCCTTTGCAAAGAGCTACTTGTATTGTTCTTTGCTATGCAATCCAAGACTTAGTTACCTTGTAGCGTCATCTGTTGCTACAGGTTACAGTTTACACTGTTTCAATTGCAGAAAGTTAAACATCAAATAAGTCATTTTGGGACTAGTACCCTTTGCTCCTTTGCAAAACCAGATATCTAGAACAAGTAAGTGGAGCAATGTGAAAGAAAGTTTGGTAATCGAGATGAGCTGGTTGCTCCATATACTTTTGTAAGGCAACGTGTAATGCAGCATCCAGCATCTGAGTGGTTTGCAATCAATGCTACTTACTCTCTTGGGTATAATGTATTGTAAACCAGCTTTGCAAGAGTAATTTACAAATAGGACTTAAGTGATAGAATTTATTTGTCAAGTTAAAATTACTGAAACCACTAGTTTATTATGATAAAAAGCTTTCATTTATTAAATAAATATTAAAATACTGGAGACTTGGTACCGTGGATTAGGCATTGAAGCTTTTACAGATGTAAAAAAATCCTTTAACTTCCAACCTTGTATTTCTAACTCAGTCATGATGATCCTAAAAAGAAATAATGCATCATGATGATCCTAAAAACAGATGATGCAAGAAAGGGATAACTGTGAAAAATAACCTACACTGGTGTTTGTGGTGTCACTATCATTGCTAACAATATAGAGGTATATATAGAAAAAATCACTTGCTCAGTTCTAAATGTTTGAAGCATTGTCCTTATCCACATCAGGTAATAGCATCATGGTAAATTTTGCAGTGATTCTCTAATCTGCAAGAAACTTCCTGGTGTTTTCGGAAACTGCTGCTGCACTTGGAGTATTACTCACCTCAGTGCAGGTGACAGGGAACTCTACTCTTAACAAACTATAGGGAGCCTCACACTGATCTTTGTGAAAGCATGTCAGACTCCTGTGTGACATTCCCAACTCCTACTATTTTTCTTTGCTGATCTGTACAGATGCTTTTCTAAGCAAACCCTCCAAACTTGCAGAAGAAAGAGCAAGGAATATACAATAAGTAGTTTTGATAGGAGGTTTTTTACTCAAGCTTTTACTTATTGCAGCCTTTGGCAAAACAATGCTTTAAATGAGTTCATTAGAAACTTTAAAGAGCAAAGGGATACTTTTTTTTTTTTTTTTTTTTTTTTGCCAGAATTGAATGTAAGAAGTAGCCTTCTGCTCTTAGCTATAAGTTCTGCTGGTGTTCTTCAAAACCTCCCCGTCTATGAGTAACAGATTTTGTACTGATGAATTAAATACATACTAAGTGAAAACCACTGTTGACCTTTTTAAATGGAGTTGATTGGACCAACGTAAGGTAATTAAGGTTAGCCCTTCACAGTGTCAACCTTTTTTATGACAGAAGTATTTGGTGTTTTAAATGTCTCTACAGTGAATCATGGTGGAAGCACAGGGTCATGAAGACATCCTTTATAATGAAAATATGAATGCACAGATTGCTTTGAATTTCTACAGCATAATGGGGAAATAAGAATATAAGCCCTTTTTGGAGGACAGGCTTTAAAAACCAAATTAACTCACCAAGCAGGTATTGTCTTGAGGAAACCTGACACATTGCTGGCTACAAGATCACCGGAGACATCTGTGAGATGCAGGTCTCCTGGCTGGTACTTGGGTGCTTGGTAACCGTGTTTGTGATCATATCATTAGTGTCAGAACATGACGTGCATATTTATCCTGTATTAGAGCCTTATGTTTTGGTAATCACTTCTTTGTGAAAAATCAGTATAGAGACAGCTCAACTTCTGGTGTACCAGGGATAGATGGAAAACCAGCCAAGCTGAAACATTCTGCTATTCTGCTTCTCTGCTACTTAATATTCACTGAAACTTGAAGATCTGGGTGGATAAATAAAGGCTGGTAGCCAGACAAAGCATGTGACATGGGAAAACTATTCTTGGGCTGATGTCAAGAACAGTATTGACATTCATAAAAATGATAAATCACTTCTGCTTCGTAAATGGCTGATGACTTCATGTGCTGGGGAAAACATTTGTTGACTGTATAGCAAATATCTATATTCTCCTGTAAACATCCTTGTTTGCATGGCAAACAGCTATTCTGCACATATTTTCCTCGAGTGAGCAAACAACAGAAGGCATAAATGAAGTGAAATCAGGCAATGACTTGGGTGTCAGGAATGTAAGTCCATAGCTGTGATTTTTGTTGTATTCATTCACTCCACTAAAACTATTTCTTTGACCATCAGACATACATAATTCCTGTTACGGGATTCCTCTGAAGCGGCACATTTGTGCAGGCCTGGTGCCAGAATAGTTACCACTTAATGTGAAAAGCTGTTTTCTCTTCTGGATGTCCTTGAGCTGTATCAGCCTGCCCTATATGCCTTCTTCTGCTGCTAAGGGCTCTGATGACTGTCTTCCAGAAAATCTTGCAGTGACACTGAAGGTGTTACCACTACCTGCCTCATTGCCCTGCTGGAGGGCAAGTCCGGTGCAGAGGGCGCATGCCTGTTATTTAGCTTTTCCCTTTCCCAATACACACTTCAGTGTACTGCCTTAAGCTGTTGGCAATGGTTCCCCTGAGGTCTATGTTCATTTTTGGGGCAGCAGCCAACTAAATGAAAGAAGCAAATATTTGAGTTGCTGAAGATACCCTAAATTGTGCCTTACACAGTCAAGCTCTCATTTGTTTGTCTCCTGACTTCTGTACTCCTGGTTTCTCTGCCTCAGAAAGGGGGTTGAACACATCTTGATGCCACTTAATCTACTGCCTTCAGGGATGGCATGTTCTTGAGGAGAGACAAGTGTGATTCTGAGCCTGGGTCTGAGACAGCTAAAAAGAGATATCCTACCTTGTAGATGAGCACTGCAGTTACCGAGCTAAGCTGTAAGAAGTTGGCATCCCCTATTCTGCCTTAAATCAGTCCTTGCCTTTGAGCTGAATCCTCTCTCTCATCCTCCCCGTATTCAGATGGTAAAGGACCCCTCTGGGGACTTCCACAGCATTAAGGTGTTTGACTAGAGGGGATGGTGGATCTCGGATGGATGAACATAAGATCATGACTTACTTATTCAGGTGCATAATAATAAGAAAAACTCTTGATGATGAATTGCAGAGAATTTTGTAGAACCATATTTTGGAGAGGAAATGCTTTTGCATGTTAGGTAGTAGCCTACCTGAATATAAACAGATGATGTCAGGTATGTCAGGACAGTAGACCTCTGAAGGTTACTGTTGACTAGCATGAGACTACTGAAGTACTTCTCATTCACAACCTATTCCAAGATTAAAATGCAAGACACTTAAGTTGGAAAGCTAATGGATTGCCTGACAGGTCCAGCTACCAGCAGAACATCTCCTCCTAATGAAATCCTCATTATTGGTAGCATGAGAAAAATGAAATAGGAAGGGAAAAATAAATAACTTGGGCTGGGAAAAAAGCATTTAAGGAGCAGAGAAATTACTAGGGACCACTAAAGAGTTGTTTCTTACTTTAATATCCATAATTTAATCACATTTTCAAAGCACTTAGTAAAGTATTTAGGTTTGCTTTGAGTAGTAGGTGCTGATGGGACTTGAATCTTGGTTTTGGCCAAACATGATCTATAATATCTTCATATATAGTTTTGAAGTGTTCCTGAAAGAGATGCACTAGCTAAAAATCATTATGGAAATAATATTAGACATGTATTTCACTGCAACTTACCTAAAATCAAGAACTGTGAGGTAGTGAATTTGAAAATGGTTTAAAAATGGTTTAAAAAAAAAATCTATAACCCATTGTAGAAAGTTGCAGAATAGCACCTTGCTGCTATCTTGATTTCTTTTGTTGCTCACACACACACTTTCGTACATATGTAGTAAATTCAGAAATCTTCTTGCACCATTAATTACCTTCTTGTAAGTAGACTCAAAAGAATTGAGATTTACTTGGCACTATTCATTATCTGTTCTTAAGATTGTCTTTCACTGGTGACATTTTTGGAACTTAACTTCTACTGTATAATACAGAACAAAGAAGAACAAGGGCAAAAATAGTGACAGTTCCCTGGCATATATTCAAGGGATCTTCCAATAGAGCAATTATGAAGAATGGTTTAAAAAAAAATAATTATGGTTTAAGAATACTCCATGCTTTCTTCACAATAAATGATACTGAGACATTGCAATTGCTTGGAAATGCAGTGGTGAATGTCTGCCTGTTGAAGACCAGCGTGTTACTTATGAGCAATAGGAGTCTGCAAAGAATTTGTTTCTCTTTCCTCCATCTGGAGAGGCTGCAGCAAGGTATAGCTGTCTTCCAAGCCACTTGTAATAAAGTTCTGGAAAACTGTCCTTTGACTTAAAAATAATGCACCAGTTGAATACATAATTTGGTATACATTTAGTCATTTTGTTAACAGCAATAATTCTGATATACATGAATATCTAAAGGAAAGAAAATTAGATGATTTAGATTTAATTTATTCTGTATGCCCAATTTATTTCCTGTAGAAATGGTGTAAGCAGAATATTTTTTGGGGTAAAAATTACAATGATATATTAAAAAAAAACCAGATGAATCTTACAATATAACTGTTGTATGCTGGTATGATATTATCAGCATTCAAGTCTGGCATTCTCTGCAGAGGTAAAAGGAGAGAGAATAAGGTGAGAACAAGGATGTGCTGGAACTTTGCTTATATTGGTACTTCTAAGAGTTCATAACAAAGCTTCTGCTATCTCAGTTTGGCCATGGGCTGTAACATTTAAAACACAAAGATATTTTGTAATATGCATTAAATGAAATTATTTTACCTAGAAACTATACTGGAAATAAAGTGTAATATAGCTTTGGATTTCAGACTTTACTGCATGGTGGCAGTAATGGGTTTTCTTCATAGATGATGACTTCCTCTGTCAGGTGGGATTCTTCAGAGTTTACTCAAATATTTATTGAAACATCTGTTGCTGCTGGTCTCTTCTCCTAAGCAATGTCCAGTATGTCCAAATGCTAAACCTAAAGAAGTTTGAAAGGAGCTGCAATTTGGGATCATCAGTGTCAAATTGCAGACCACTGAGTGCACTCTATAAACTGAACTAGGGGGAGAAAAAAGAGTTAAAGATACTGAAATGAAAATGTAATGCCTGTAACAGTATAAGGAGAAATAGATTAGATTCTCCTGAATATTTTGGATTTTTGAAATGCTGAAGTCTATAAAGGATAATCATTAACAACTTTGCACTGAATAAGCTTTAAACATTTTCTGCAATACAAAACAAAGCCATCCTACATTTTTTGGCAAAAGAAATACTGTCACTGTAGGATCTTATTGCCTTCATTTGCATAAGTTTTACAGATATCTTAAGGAAATTAACTACTTCAACAAACCAACCATGTCCTATAATTTCATGAAAACTGAATTTTACATCAGGACAAAAGCAGTCACACAGTATAAAGCATTTTGTGAAAGCAATGGGAACATTTCTTACTGTATCCTATAATTATCCAATTGTAGAAACAAGAACAGGAGAACGTTGTAAGCGTAAATTCAAATATATTTGAATTTAAATTCCATTATAAAGCAGTCATAGTTTACATTTCATCAGCAAGGTGGTATGGTAATGAGACACCCACATGTATACATTCTGATACTGCTTACAACGCCCCCTTTTTTTTTTTTTTCATCTCAAACCTCTTACTCAGAGAAGCATTTATTTTCTACACAGATGCAATAAACTCATTTATATAACCGCTATACTTAAAAAAATAATTTTGTAGCCTGTCTGCAGTGTCCTGGAGAATAGTAAACTAAGAGATTATTGTCACTAATAAGTTCAATGGCATTAAAGTTGAGATTGCCTTGCCTATCCACAGAGCCTCCAGCTCCTGTCTGAGAGAGGTAAAGGTAACACATAAGGTCTTGCGTAAGCCACAAGGATGAATCAGATTTCATAAGGCAGCTCAAATGGCATTACATGTCTGTGTTGAAGCAACTGAATACCACCATCCCAATAGTGCCATAGCTCATAGAAATCTGATGGTCCTCAAAGTGACTTTATGGAAATATTTAACAGCTACTTTCATCAAAATGTGAAGAGCCCTGCAGTCAGCCAGAAACATTCTTTATCATTTAAAGCATCTATTTGTCCTGAAAGTGATGGATACGAACATATCAAATCTAAATATGTGGTGCAATGTGGTAGAATAAGTACTTTGAAAGATTATAATCTCTAAATAGTTTTGATTTTTTTTTTTATCTGCAGTTTTTCAAATGATAATAAAATATCTACCTTGATTTATTCTTTCAAAAAATGTATAAACCATAGTAAGGCTACCCAGCTGTGCTACCTAGCAGGCATCCATCTATCTTGACATTGGAGGACCCAGTGGTTGTAATGCCAGTAAGTGGAGTGTAAGTGCTCAAGTCCCATCAGGCACTGAACACACATGTGCGTGCACAGACACACAAGTAGTGCAGAAGGCAGAAATACTCTGCTTAACGGAACACACATATGGTGCTAATGTCCTGCTTTGGTGTAAGCTGGTTGGTGTCCTAGATATAATCTGGGATCCTGCAGGACAATGACTCTATGTTCCTGTGCATAATCAGGAACATTAAATGACAGGTAAAGCAACTCAACAGATTACGGGACTGGGTCTAAAGACGCAGTCAAAATTTGGCGGTGTCAATTCCATGTGTGAAAACCCCCAAATCTCTGCCATATTAGGGGGCGGTTGGTTCACTGTTCATATCTATCATTTTACAAAACACTGCATGGTCCCTCCTCTTTGGAAGTGAATGAACATCCCTAAACTGTTAAACCTGAGAGAATGGCTTGACAATAAGTTGAAGTGTAAAGCATCACATAAAAAAGCATAGAGCTCATCATACCTACCTTACACAGGCCTGTGAATGCTAATTATCTACATTTTAACTGATCTGGATGCCTTTTGTGCTATTGCCTCTCTTCAGACTGTATGTCCATTAACCAACTGCCTTCCGTTTTTCATTGCCATGTCTGCAGGTCAGTTTATGGTAAAAGTGCTTTCAAAGACAGTAGGTTAGTCACAAATGTTTTCAATGGTATAAAATCTGAATAATGCATAGCACAGATGTCCCCGAAGCCTACATATTTTAATTCCCTGGTACAATAGTTTCTGGTGATTGCATTTTCAGGTGGCACCGCGAGCATACTCACCCCTAACAAGCAGCTCTGTCTCATCTGACACGGTGTCCGCTGCGGTCTGAACCCTGCAGCCGTATCTCCCAGCGTGCATCAGGAGGATGTTCCTGATCATTAAATCTGCAGAGGACGCTTGCTGAAACAGGGATGAAGTGCCAGTTTAAAATTCAGTAAATCTGTGTTCAAGGTAGTTCACGAGGCTGTTTTTTACAGTGTGAGAAACTCATGATCGCAGCTTTCATCTTACGACATTTATGTGCCCTAATACCCTCTTTTGAGGATTATCAGAACACTGCATTTATACAATTATTAATAGGGATTAAAGAAGAGGATTTCAGGTTTTTAATAACTTTGACTTTGCTTGAAGCACACTGTGCATATTTGCATGCTCAAAGAAAATGATTCCAAACTAGCACAAAGAAATTCATTAAGGAGATGAACAGAGATATTTTGCATGCAATCCTTGGTATTAAAATTCCTTTTAGAAATGAAGGGCTCTTTCTTCCTCTTCCTCTTCCCTACAATGTAGCGACATTTGGAGTATGTCTCGCTACTGTAATGAAATTAAGATAACTTGAAAGATAATGTTGATTGATTTTTAGTAATATAGAGGACATTAATACTAAATATGATTGAGGAACTATGAACAGATTCTCATTTTTCTGGTTGAAATCTGTATATATTTAAATCTGAAACATGCAATCCCTGAATAAGTGTACACAGAGAATCAGTTCTAATTTTTATTTTTTAGTATTCTAGCCAACAGTAATTACAATGCCCCAAAATTATGAACACAAAAGAGAAAATTGGAAAGTAGAATAGCCTTTTGGAGGATAAATGGCTTTTGCTAAGAATCTCTGTATTATTTCATAAATTCAAAAGATAATATTAGATTTTGCATGTACAAAATCATTGTTATATCCAAAATTACTGCAGTCAATAAATGTTGCTCCATCAGATTTAATGAGCCCCAGTCCTTAGATATTGTTGATTTAATATAGTCACTACTCAGGGAAAGAACAGGTAAGTGAGAACAAAAGTCACCCTTACCACATGGTGTAGCAATTGCAGTTTACTTTCTCAATTCTGTCTCCTAAAAATGCTTACAACTTTTTGATGTAATGTAAGCACTAACAATTTTAGCAAATTACTATAAGTATTTTTGTTCCTTTCAGACCCTTTTTTTTCTCTTAAGAGTCAAATGGAAATAATTTTAACATATTAACCGAGGATAGGCAGAGTGTCCTGCAAATATCTGTAAATTCCCTTATCATTGCTACTTTGTACCTTATGCGAACCTAAAATGTTTTTTCAACATTAATGTAGGTTGTTTAACATTATATTCTAGATTACTTATAATTAATATTTTTATTTAATTATATAATGTATAATATAGACTTATTACACTTCTACAATCTATAACATATAATGCATAATTTTAATAATTACACAAACAATAACATATAATTTGCAATATATAATAATATATATAATATATTGTTGTATTACATAACCACTATTATATTATCCCACTATTCATTATTATATTATCCCTGTATATATTATTATTATAATATATCTACATATAAAATATATAAAAGATATTACATCATGTAAAGTACATTTTATCCAATAATATAATATGATATGATGTAATTAATAAAAATAATACAATCTGGTATATAATATATTATATAGTTGTTAAATTATATTTACTGTATGTCATATATTGTATATTACATATTAATAATTGACTACTATATGGCTAATATAATATATTATAGATTACTCTATATTCTATATTATATACAAGTGCACCTCCTCAGTGTTTCACTTTAAGAAACATTTATTGAGTATAGGCATTTTCCTTCTCAGTTTTTATTTACTTTGTTAACCAAGCAAAGATTGACAGTCTTTCCTTGAACGACGTGTTCCCTGTGTCATAATATTCCTGTGCAGTGGTTCTAATTTGAGTCATTTTGATCCTGAATGAGTAGAATTGTCCCCTGCATTCAAAATAAAGTCTTCCTATGTGTGTACATGTTGATATTTCTCTAGCTGTGCTGGAAATATGTCACTGACTTCCCCTAGATTTGTATTTGCCTAGTTTTTTTGGCACATACTTATTCTGTGCTCACGTAGTTGCACTCAGATCTTTATCCCTCTCAATCATTTCAAAGTTATGAGCTCCCACTTTATAACCGGTCGTCGATATGTGCATGACTTTGTGCTTTGAAGTATTAAATTTCTTGTCTGTTCCCATGTGTTATTTTCATCATCTGCTGTATTGGTAATATGTCTAATTTTCTACCATACAATTGTCATTTGCATAGTTTTATCTCTTATGCCAAGGTCATTAAAGACAAGATGAAATAGGATTGGTTCCAAGCTCCAATCTTCTATAATTTATTTTTTTCTTTCTAGGCAGAAGAATTCCTTTTCAGCACATCTTGGCACATCTTCTTCAGCCAATCTTCTCTTTGTTTGCATTTTTGGAACTGCACTTGTCATAATATTCCATGTAGCACCAGGGCAAAATCTTTACCAAAGCATATTCACATGCAAGGAAGGAAAAGGGAGGTGGGACATCAAGGTTGCCACTGAGATCAAAGTGAAAGTGGGCATGATCTATAGCTTAATAACCCTGTAGATCTAAGAGTGAATACAATGTGGTGTTTTGCCTTCTGAAGTGGCCTTGTTAATGATGCTGCTGGAGGAAAGATACTGAGACCAGTCAGGCCATAATGCAATTCTGATATTCTTGCTCTGGCATATCAGAAATCGCAACACTGGAAAAGAATATCTGAGTACTCTGCAGCTCTAAATGCAAAAGAAGAGCACACGCTCCTACCAGGAGTCAACTACAGGATACGAATTTTTTAAGTTGTCTAGCAGAGCAGCTCTCATCAGCCAGTGAAACAGGGGTTGCTCAAGATGATTAGTGATTCTGGTACAAAGCCTTAGCTATTAGAAAGATAAGACCAGAATCAGTCCACACTTGTCATCTCTTGAGGGTAATTTACATTTAATGTCTGTTTTGTTGTTAAGTGGGAGGAAAAGCATAATGGATAGCAACTGTCTGGTTTCATTGCTCAGGAGCTGTTAAAAATCTTGGCTGTCACTCTAACTTCCAGAGGGTTCATGACTGTGTGAATCCAAATATTCTTATCAGGAGAAATATATGTATTTCATCTGTACACCTGTGTGACTGGGCAGACAAGCAGCAATTGAAAGAATCATTGCTGTAAGTGGAGAGCAGTGCAGCACAATAGATCCCCATGAAACACTTACATTTATTACAGCATAACAGGATGTGCAGCCAGCATTGCTTAGGTTGTGTGAGTGGAGAGAAATTAAACTCATTGTGTTTAAGACGGGTGGATATACGCTCAGACATTAGATTCTTGATCATGGGAAATAATGAGACATTTTAGCTTCCATTTGGATAAGTAGGAACTATGTTTGACTGGGACCTCTAAAAAATACCACATTATTTTCTGTTCAGTAGTATTTATAAAGTTTTCATGAGCATTACAGACTCTTCCAAGTCTTGGAAGACAGATTATTTTGTTGATCAGTTTATCCTGTAATGAGAGCTTCAATACCACAACAGGGCCTCGGTGAATTAAACTGATGTGCTGGCCTTCCAAATCTTAACAAAATCTCTGCACCGTGTGGCATTCCTCAGGGGTCAGTATTGGGACTGGCGCTGTTCAACATCTTTGTTGGTGACATGGACAGTGGGATTGAATGTACCTTCAGCAAGTTTGCCAACAACACCAAGCTGTGTGGTGTGGTCGACACACTGGAGGGAAGGGATGCCATCCAGAGGGACCTGGACAGGCTTGAGAGGTGGCCCTGTGCAAAACTCGTGAAGCTCAACAAGGCCAAGTGCCAGGTCCTGCACATGGGTCGGGGCAATCCCAAGCACAAATACAGGCTGGGTGATGAGTGGATTGAGAGCAGCACTGAGGAGAAGGACTTGGGAGTGTTGGTTGATAAGAAACTCAGCATGACCCAGCAATGTGTGTTTGCAGCCCTGAAATCCAACTGTACCCTGGGCTGCATCAAAAGAAGTGTGACCAGCAGGTTGAGGGAGGTGATTCTGCCCCTCTACTCCACTCTCATGAGACCCCACCTGGAGCACTACATTCAGCTCTGGGGCCCCCAACATAAGAAGGCCATGGACCTGTTGGAGTGAGTCCAGAGGAGGGCCACAAAGATGATCAGAGGGATGGAACAGCTCTCCTGTGAAGACAGGCTGAGAGAGTTGGGGTTGTCCAGCCTGGAGAAGAAAAGGCTCCAAGGAGACCTTATAGCAGCGTGCCAGTACCTAAAGGGGGGCTACAAGAAAGCTTGAGGGACTTTTTACAAGGGCATATAGTGATAGGACAAAGGGTAATGGTTTTAAACTGAAAGAGGGTAGATTTAGATTAGATATTAGAAAGAAATTCTTTACTGTGAGGGTGGTGAGGCACTGGCACAGGTTACCCAGAGAAGTTGTGGCTGCCCCATCCCTGGCAGTGTTCAAGGCCAGGTTGAATGGGGCTTTGAGCAACCTGGTCTAGTGGAAGGTGTCCCTGCCCATGGCAGGGAGTTGGAACTCGATGATCTTTAAGGTCCTTTCCAACCCAAACCATTCTATGATTCTGTGATTCTATGTTTCTATGTCATTGCAGCTGCTGCTGAAATTTGAGCAATTACAATCCAGTTAAAAAAAAACCTGCTAGGTGGAAATGTAGCAGAAGCTCCATTAAGAAAAATATCTAAGGTCAGGAACTTTGTCTTCTGCTTTATGTCTTCTTTCAGTAAAAAAAAAAATAATGCTTCAGCAAAAGCAGAGACATACCTTCCCCTTTGGGGAAGACAAAAACTGGGTGACAGGGATGCATACATTGCGGAAAGATCTCTCATATGCAGTAACGTGAGTTAGAGCAGCCTGGTGTATGTGCAACCATGTGGTCCCAATATTATTGAAAGCTGAAATTAGTGGTGTTTAAATGTCTTTGCCTACATGTAAATTTCAACTATTAAGTGTATGTTTTTAAAAGCTGCTTTTTATTCCACCGATTTTGTGCTCTTCTGTGACAGGGCATATTTTGCAATAAGTGCACTATTTCAAAGTAACATTTTATTAGAAAAATCTATAGTCTTTGGTGTTCTGAATATCATATATTACCCACTTAGCCAAGTATCAAATGTATTTATATTTGTTCAATAGAAACTTCTACTGTATGGAATATATCTTGTACTTTACCAAAGCTAAGGCTTAAAAAAATAAAGACCAAAACAGATAGGTTTAACAGCCAACTTCTAATGATTTTAAGGAAAGCTAAATGTAACCTTAAAGGCCGGCATCAGCTATGGACCTACTGTAACACTGAACATGCTCCTGGTCTTCATTAAGCAGTGAATAAGTAATGATACAGCTATCAATGCTATCTGTAATGACTAATAGCTCTCTCTAGGACAACAAATTATTGTATAATTCATATTATGCTCCCAAGTATCCCATTCATCAGTTCTGGGCAGCTCCAGTGCTGAGTACTGTGTCAATCTATTGTTGTCTCTGCTGCAGTGTGGCACGTTATCAGAGGGCATAGTTGTATCTGTAATGTATCTAATTATCTTTACCTGTAAGGTATTGCTTGAAGTCATTTTTCACGAGAATTGGTGCCACCTATACATAACATTTGATTTTGATATGGAGATAATTCCCCAAACTAAAAAAGGCTCCAAGGAGCATGTAATATGCATACTTTGCTCCATAAGAATCAGCTTGTTTGTTTGGGGTTTTGCACCGATTGCACTAATACTAGGGATTTGTAGAGGAGAAAAGAAAAGCCAACTTGCAAAGAACTTACTGTTGGTGAATTAATACCTCTTCAGCCATCCCACATCCCCACAGAGAGGAAGTTGTATGTGGGTTTTTTCCTTTCCATTTCATAACTCCTAAGAGGTTGTGAGATGCTTTGCAATAAAATAACTTTTACATATGGTTCTTCAAGTGAAGAGAATTACACTTATTCTTCCTGTGAGAGCGAGTTCATTATCTTGAGCCAGTTGCTAGGAAACCTCCCTGTTAATCTGTCCATTCATTTGCTGAGCTTTTATCTCTAAACCAAGGTGGTTCATTCAGTATCCAACCTTTTCTTTTGAAGGTTTTGCACAAGGACAATCTATAATCTGCCTGCACTTGAAATGGAGCTCACAGTTACACCACAGAGAACTTTTTTAACATCTAGTAAGTCTCTTGTTTACTTCCCCCTACCTCTTCCATGGAAGAATTAAACGTTGGTTTGATTATTACACAGTTTATAAAATATGTTCAAACTACCGAGTCATATGTGGAAAATATATATGAAACCTAGGAACCTTAAATCATTCTTTTGTCATTATATCAATGCTAACTTTCATTTAATCTATTTCTAATGCTGTTCATTTTCCACATTGATCATCATACTTCCCTTCTGCACTCTAACTGCAGTTCTGTGAACGTAGATCTGATTTATCTTGGAAAGAGGGATAAAAAGGCAAGGAAGTTCAAAATACTGGGTAGTCAATAGAGATGATGCGGTGACTTGCAGCTCTCAGCTTCTGCACCACAAAGGCCTGGGGTCTAGAAAGGCTGCTTATTATTGTACTCAGGATTCAGGTTGGGAGCTCAGCCTGGGCAACATGCAGTGAAAATTGTCTCTATGCTTGGGAAAAATATGTCTAAAAAGGGTAGTGTGACTATTATAAATGTTCATGATTCAACAAAAGCTTAAATCAATGGGAAAAAAAGAGTTAGCAAACACTGACTGTCATTGCAGGAAAACTTCTATGATGAAAGCCTAAGGGGTGTTTGATTCATTTTTTTTACTGTGACTACAGGGGTTTACTGAGGCTTGCTGGCTGTCATCTAAATCTCTTGACAGTGAGAGGTGAAGATACTTTCCTACAAAGTGGTTTCTATGCAGAAATGCTTGGGAGGTACAAAAATCTTGAAAAGTACCTAAACATTTTTTAAGGTCATATTCTGTATAAACTGAGAACAATAAAACAATGGTCTATAATTAAATGGGACTGAGATTTGATCCTAAAGAAGAATGACCTGGGTTGTTAACGTTATCTTATTCAGCTTAAATAATTATTTAAAATGTATGGGTGTTTTTACAGATGACACACGTTAGGTGAATTCCTGACATACATTTAATGAAATGATTTAATGAAATAGCCTTTATTAATGAAATTCAGTCAGATTAAATTGAAAATGATTTCACAGTCGAATCTTGATTGTTTGACATACTTGATGAGCAATGGAGTTTATTTTTTGTGAATTTATCTGAAGCAAACGAATGATCTTACAGAATAACCTCATGGCAATGTTAGCTTTGTACCATCAACAGTAAGTGAAAAATAGCAATACAATAAAGTTCTTTTAAATTATGCTAACAAATTATACGTGCATTACGACAGATTGTTGGCTTCAAGCCAACTTCTGTTCATAATACATTTAGGACAATTTAAGTGCCATTTCATGCAAATTCTCAGGTTTGAGCACATCAACCACTTGCCCCTTTACTGCTTATGATGTTTACAAATTGCAAATATTTATTCTGTTAAAAAGCAGCAGATTTCTCAGTTGATACAGTGATAATGGAAAATTATGTTCAAAGTTCTGTCTGTTAATCATCTAAGCAGATTTGGAACAAAGAGGATGAAATAGTTGTTATTGGTTTTGTTGTGATTAATGGTTTGTGGTACCATAATAACTGGTGCAGGTTGACGGAGAGATACCTGATAACACACAAGTTAAGTTACATTTTCCTCATCTATAGGAATTAAAAAAGATGGTTTTCAAGATTTTCAGGTTTGTGGATCCATAAGAATTATCCAGGGGAGGTGTGGACACTTTCAGTGGCATTATTTTTAATCAATTTGCATAGACAAAGCAAGAATAATAAAAGCAGTTGTTTTGGGTGAGCGTTGGTGGTTGGGAGCAGATAACAGAGAGCATTGGGGTGTTGGGAATGGATAAGGAGGACTTTAAAGTGCAGCTTGAGTTGCTGCAAGTGGGTTTGATTCATTTTATTGAGAGAAGGCAGAGGAAGAGATGAAGTTAAATGACTATCAAATATCAGGTAGTATGTCAGGTACTGGGGTAGTTTTGTGAAATCTAGGGATTAAAGAAAACAAAAAAAGTATCAAAATGGGAAGGAATGAGAAAAAAAAAACCTGAGATGTGAAATGGCAAGCTTCAGGACAGAGGACCACTACACTCATGTTGCTAAACTCATGTTCTGTATCTGAGTTTTTATTACCAGAAGAAAAAAGAAAGAAAAGAACAAATAATATGGGGTACCTCTGGTCCTGTTTAAAGATGCAGAAAAAGGGGAAAAAGCGAGCAGGGAGCTACACGTATGATCTGAGTGGAAGGGTGGTGATAGTGATGGATGAAGATGACAGAAAGGAAAGCAAAACCCATCTGGGACAAGTGTGCCATTTTGAGAAGACATCAAAACAGGAAGCATGAAGAGCAGATATGTGATTGGGATTTCATTAGTGTGCTGCATGAAGAATGTTGTGACAGCCTTACGTGAATAGAGATTTATTAGCAGGGCCCATAGATGATGGCACACTCAACTCTAGCAAAGAAAGCTACCTAGGTAAGAAATAAAAAAGGCAATAAGGAGAGAGAAAGGGAAAATAGAAAACTCTTCCTGGTGGCCAGCCAGAAAGACTATTCTCCTCTTGAGGCTCTCTCCAGTGCAGTAGGTGGCAATGAGGAAGATGATGAGGAGGATTATTTTTTGCCTTTTTTTTTTTCCCCCTAGTATTGTAACCTTTTCTTTGGGACCTACTAAAGCTTCCTATATGTTAATGTTGATTGGAATATGTTAAGTAAGAGCAGCTGTTGCACAGTGGTTGATTGTTATGGTTCTGAGCAAGTATATTGTTGGATAATATTTATTAAGTATTTACATGACCATTATCTACTTCGCTGCACACTGTGGTTTGATTTACAAAACAAGAGACAAAGAAAGTGTGCAGGAGGGAGTAGTGAGTATCAGGCCAGTGGGAGCTTCTTGCCACAAGACCCCACCATAACAAAACGATTGGGGTTTGAAGGTGCAAGGCTACAAGAACAGAACCAGGAGATCAGCAGTTCAAGAACTGCAAGGGAGAAATACTGCCCGGGAGGCTCCAGAAAACACTGCCACACAGCTCGGGAGAAAGGTTGCAGAGCTGCAAGTGAAAAATAGACAGCAGAGCTGCAAACAGAAGGCCTTAGCCTTAGGAAGGCTGATATTGATCAGGTGTTCAAACAATTGGCTGTGTTTTTATAACCCCGATTAACACTGTACCGAGCAGTTAAATGATCCATCAGCTGCAAATAAGCAGGGGAAAGAATGGATTGTCATGAACTATCTTTTAGGTTCACCAAGATTTTTCTCTTTAGAAAGTTTCTTGTAAACAAGGGAAGGTACAAAATACCTTAATAGAATAAACCAGTGTAAAAATTATCTGACTATGTTTCATGACTTTCTTGTTACAATCATTTTTTTATAGTAATTGATATTTAGGAATGTTAAGAAACTCACAGTTTCCAAAATGCTCAGTTATCTCCCTCCTCCAAAGTAAAACTCAGTAGAGGAGATGTTACTTATCACCTGTCTCCCTTACTCTCTACTCATAGCAAAAGCCACAAGCACTTGGGCACACCAGTTTATGTACTTGTTTGGTTCTAGGAAATGTTCAGAGTGTCCCAGTCTAACACAGCATGCAGGTATGTCTATAAATTTAATTAGTTCACTGGGACTGTTTATATCTTGGAAGCAAAACATGGTAAAGTGCATTACTAGACCGTGGTCTTTTTGGATTTTGGTTTGCAGTTACCAGTCATAAATCAAACATTTCAAAGTTTTTTGATTAGAAAACCTTATTCCATTTTGTACCCTCCCTAGTTTACAAACAATTCGTGTTACCAAACAACAAGATAAATCTTTTATTTTGGAATTGCTTCTGATCACTCAAGTATTTAACTGCTGTAGCGTGACAAATAAGCAAAACCTGGTAATGAGCATAGGGCTGAAATATCTGGAGATTTGACTTGACAGTAATGGCTGTCAACTCCATCAGCAGGAAAGTATTGTGACAAACAGTGAAACAAATTGATAGCAATGAAGTTGATATAGCAGCACTATCATGAACAGAAATTCTCTGTGCATAGAACACGTATCTTCTACAAGTCTTTTGACAACTATTGCTGGTTTTCTCAGTGTGAGGAGGAAGGAAGGTGTTAAATAAAACCTCTATTTAATTGGCCTCATTTGGTTTTATGTCCAATAAAGAGGAAAGACATTATTATTAACAGCCTGCTGTTTTAATTGATTCCATGTAGTGTAGAACGTTGTGCTGCCTATGTAGAAAATGCTTAGGAAATTTTAATCTTAACTTCTAAAATATGATTAAAGTACTACAGCAGACTAAAGAGAGACTTGAAGATGTAAGGAAAGGTGTAAAGTTATGCTCTCTCGCAGGTTCTAGTTTATCAGATCGAAGTCTTCAGTGCTAGACAGTAGTTAATGTATTGTCCGGTCTGTATCTATTGGCCTTTTCTAAGTGAAACAGCAGCTTTCAATTCACTTCCATGTGAACAAATTACAACTGTAAAATATAACATGACAAATTGTGCTTATTGCTTCCCATGGTGGTGGTTGCAGTTAAGATCAAAGCCCAAGAAGATATTGAGACTAAATCACTTTCCTGAGTCTGAAAGGTACTCATGCAGGTCAAGGTGAGGGACACTAAGAGCAGTGCTGCTGCTTACCAGTCTCTGGATAACCACAATAAATCATTTTGCTTGGCTGCCATAAAAAAAGTATTGGCTTTCAAACACAGAGTTGGAATCAAGATCGTTGGATAAAAATCTACTTGCAAAATCAGATGTCTTTAGCTAGTAAAGGGATACCTCCAGGACAAAATTAAGGTCAGTGGAGATCTTAGAAAAGAAAGTTCTGAATAGAATTTTGAGCAGGACTTCTGCATTTGGCACAAAGGACAAAAATTCTAAGTTACCCTAATCAAAGCAAGCAAGTCTACATTTTCTGTGCTCAGGCTCACTGGTGTTGCTAGAAGGAAATCTTGGCAATTCAGACTTCCAGGCAAAATTGTTTCTATTAATTACACAAATTACTCCTCACAGACCCCTAAAATGTTATTGGGTCTTTTGCTAGACAAATTAAGACTTTTCTAATGCCAAAGGATTCTGGGTATATGTAACTCATTGCATTATTGTTCTGCTACCAGGTGTACCATGGAGTTGTGCATACATTTGGGATGTTTTCTTTTCCTAGAGTAGCACAGTCTACAACTGTCACTCTGGTGGGGTTCGGTCTCTTTTCCTTAATATTCCTTTCATGCACAGCTTTGTTCAACTTGACATCCTTGCCACACTTATCGTCTTGCCAGGCAAGTCCCTGAAGTACCTGAATTGCTATAGGTACTAAATCCTCGATAGCTCCATAAATAACAGCAAAACCACCTTAAATTTGTATTATACAATTAGTGTTTGTATTATATAATTAGTTCCCAGTATGAAAAATGGTAACACTTTTTTTTTTTGATACAAAAGCTACAGATAGAATTTAAAAACAAGCAAAATAATATGTATTATTAAGAGAAGCTTTTCCTTTCCTTTTAATTGTAATTGCTAGGGAGCATGCAATTTTAGCAAGTGGAAATATATCTACAGTCCAAATAAATGTTACTTTGGTGATAGCTTTTATAACACTGCATTAAACACCAGGATGTTCATCATACTTAACACCTGGTTCTGCCACAGTGAAAGTATGAGCAATGCAACCAGTGGTGAGAGGTTGGCAATGGTTTTGTTATTAACAAAACCCACTCAAATAATGTTCAATTTGTCAGGCTTTCAAACAAACAAACAAATCCCAAGCAAACCTGAACATTTTTTATCTGATGAAGTATGAGTGTGTGCAGAACAAAATGGATGTATAATACTATAACTTCATGCACACAAAGGGTATTATTTTTCTTAACTGTACTGCATTAACAAACAATTTATTCAGGATCAACTCATGAAATTTTTTAAAAAATTCATTCAGAAATGCAAAATAAGGGATATAGATGGAATTCTATCAGATTTCAAGTTTTCTTCAAGTTCCTTTTTTTCTATATTCTTAAACCCATGTCTTTATCACATTGTGTGTCACTCCTTTGAAAATGGATAGGTTAAAGGAGATTACATGATAGGAAAACCAGAAGAGTTTATTTTATCTTGCTTTCCACTAGTACTTAGTCATGCTTTAGGTTTCAATGAAGTAAAGAAATACATTTTCATCCTTGTGATTAATTTCACATGCTATGTGGTTAACAGAAATGATAATGAGATGCAATCGACAACATTTCACAAATGAGTAGTTACGGAAATTGTAGAGTTTTTGTGTCAAAACACAAAAAATTTGCTGTATTACCACAGTCATTACTTTTGAGTTTTGCATCTCTCAACTGTTTCATCTTCATTTGGGGACAATGCAAAAATCAAGATATGCATTTTGCTGAATGGAGATCCACATATATTTTGACTTCTACTTTCAAAGAGGGAGAAAGATGTGTTATATTATGTTTCCAATAGCATTCAGAAAATGTCAGTGAGGATTGTCCTAACAGGGTCATGTTTTGGTATCTCTGTTGTGAAAAGGAGTGTTCCCCTGCCTCCTGCCTGCAACATGTTAACAGCTATTTTCAGCCCTCTTCCAGTTGATACAAGCCTACCCATCCATTCTCTCTTTAGAATGAAAACAAGAAAAGAAATGTCTTGACGTTTAAATGAGTTAGAAGTGCAAGTAAAAGAAACATGGCCTCACCAACTCGTGTGAGCAATCTTCTAAAGGAAAATTAAGCTAGTCCAGTCTAAAACTATCAGGTTCTAACATTTCATTCTGGTATTTCTTTAGAGGTGCACAATATTTCACTAATCTAATTTTGTAATATTTTTCAAAATATGCAATGCCTTCTTTTCAGCTTGATCTTGTTTTCTGATCAGCTAAAGTTTGCTGTTTGTAAAAAAGTATATTTTAGGAAAAAAAAAAATGCTTGTATGCCTCTGAAAAGAAAGATGCTAGATTTTTACTTAATAAACAACTCTTTTTTTCCACTTAGTCATTTAGACATTGAGCATTGACTCCATTATAAGTGATTAATACTAGTTAGTTAGATTAATACTAATTTCACTTAGTAAAGTAGCAGTGACTCTTTAGCAAACTAGAGAAGGAAGTCATAAACTCATAATAAAATAGCTGGTTAAATCTACTAGGTTTTGGCAAAATTTTAGTCATGTCAAGACAACAAAAAGAATCAGTAATTTCAGTGAGGTTTGCATGAATATTTGTCTGAAAATAGTCCCAGTATGTCGTCTACCTAGTTCTCACCTTGAATGAGCCTTACTTCTATTAATTTGAGGGCTTTCTCTGGTAGAAATGAAATTAATAAAGAATTCTTGTTGAAAGATCTACAAAATCCCGTTTTCATAAAACAAATGAAATTACATTAAATTAGCTTTACTGTGATAGGAGAAATTACGTTGGAAATTTCCTAGCCTGAGGATTTTTCCCAGTGATTAAAAATTCCCTTCAGCACAGAAGATGTTGAAATGCATTGAAGGAACCATGTAACACATTTCAGATTTCAAATTTTTGGAAATGACTTGAAATTAAATTCTAATCATAGGGTGTTTCATTGAATCAAAGAATGTTTTAACCTTCAGGAAAAAAAAAAAAAAAAAAAAAAAGATAGTTTTCCTTCCTATATATTTAGTGCTGGATTTTGTGTATTGGACTTTCTCAGATGAAGATAAGTATGCTAAGAAACTTCACACTAAGATAAACCTTACTAATGTTTTTCATTGCAAAAGCTTATTGAAGTAACCCCAAATTTAAAAAAAAAAACCCACACCACAAAGTGAATATAGTATGACTTCCATAAAGGCAAGCAGAAGAATAAATTGATTGCAGCTGACAAGGTTTTTAATGCAAAGTTAACTTCGCTACATTGTATTCAAATTAGATACATTAACTTTTTGAAATTTCCTGACCTTTGTGAGCTTCATTTTTCTCTGTTAACATAGCATGGACATTTGATTTACATTTCATTAGTGGGAAGATTGAGTTAAATGACTGTAGATTCTATTTTCAAACTTGTTCACATTAAGAGATTTCTTTCTACCAAAAGTTCAAACCATTTTACATGGGACAGGTTTGAATTACTTTATCGTACTGTTTGATCATATTAAATTGTTTTTGAATTGAGGGGTAATATTTGAAATTGATATGCATATTTTTTCCATATGATTCTTATTGACTTAAATAATGATTGCACAGCTAGAACCTACCTCATGCAGGGGGAGTTGGAAAATAATGTATACTCCTTGCTATTTGGATATTAAAATATATCCTAGGGAAGCAAAAGCATTGGGAGGTGAAGGCATTCCAACAGCCATGTTATCTGTGAGAAAGACATCAATGCTTATAGCAACATCCTCTTTATATTAAAATCAGCAGAACAATGTAAGGAGGATTCGATTCAAACTACTTTCTGTTCCCTCACAAAGATCATCAGGTGCCTCACTAATAACAGGATGTATAAGCTTACATTTAATATCTTCTTGATTAAAACTACTTGAAGTAATTCTAGTCACCTGCACTTCGCACTTCCTCTAGCTAATATTTCTTTCCAACATTAGTGAAAACAGTCATCTTTCAATTTGGTCGGAATCTGGTGAATGGGAGACATGTAAAAGCATGCAAATTTCTATCAGTTCACAGCACACAGATGACAAACGCATGGTCACTTACTGCCTTGATGCTTTCAAAGTGTCCACCTTCTTTTTCAAAGTCAATTGGCTGCCCATTGAGAGTCCAATAGAAAGTGACATCTAGTGTGCTGTCATGAAGGGCTTTGCAGCTGAGGACAATGCTTTCTCCAACAGTTAACTCTATCTTCTTAGGAGTCAGCTCTATTCTTGTAGGTTCTTGAAATACAGAAGGATTAGGAACATTTAGATGGAAGTCTAGTTATAGTGCAAGGCCAAAGTAATATGTTTGAGTTCTGCTTAGGCTGCTCAGAGCTTACATTTACTGTTTGTTTCAAATACATAGTGTCAAATACTGAAATATACTCATAATGCACACTAAGACATGACAGTGGTGTACAGAAGGTACAGCCAGTTCCATGGAAGCAATAAGGCAGGATCCTAAACAACAATCTCTAGGACTTCTGAGATGGATTAATTAATTAATTTTATTAGTGTCAGAAAAAGCTGATAGCTTTTTTTAAGGCTGCAGCACCTGGAATCTTGTGTTTGCATGAAAATCTCAGTTTTGCCACTTAAAATAAAAAAAAAGTTTCCAGGCATACTGGATACAGGAAGAAGCTTGAAAAATGAAGTCAAAAAGTTGAACACCTAAAACCAAAAACCATGATCATATAAGAATTTGGCTGAAAAGTGGCAAAAATGTGGTTTAGAAATTAATTGCAACTCAGTGATTTGATTATTATTACTATTCTAAGGAGCTATCTTTCCTCATATTTTATATTCATACAATTATTACTTTAATCCTAAGCTCTGTTCCCATGCAGAAAGAAGTAGGGGTAAGAGAGTTCCCAAAGCTGAAATGTGTTAAAAGGGATATTGATTCTTTTATTTACAGAACTATTTATAATCTGAGTGATTTAATACATATACTAATTCTTCTGAGATACATCTATGATACAACAGCTGGAGTATACCATCTGATGCAGGAATATGATGTTTGAGCCCTAGCTTGTTGGAAATGTTTTTTTCTATTCTGCATCTACAATGCTGTCGTATGGTTGGCTGGGGATTCTAAGCAATAATGAAATATAAGTAAAGAGAAATTATCATTATCAAATATTTTTTCATACCTTTAACAGATACTGAAGCAATGATTTCTGCAGATCCAAATACATTTACCCCTTGGCATAAGTACCGTCCTTCATCAGACTTGGAAGCATTCAGGATTCGCAGGCTCCCATGTGGAAGAATAGTTATTCTGAAAAGGATAAATACATAAATATCTAAATATATCTCCTGTTCTAGCAGCCAAATTCCATAATGATATCTTTAGAGCTAATAAACAGGATTAAGGACTGCTGCCTCTGTAGCAAGGGATGATGAAGATGATAACTGAGTTATCTTCTGTTTCTTTCAAAAAGGTTGTAATAAACCCATTTTACTCCTTCACCTTCCTAATACAAAAAGTTTCAGGGAGTCATCAGTGGATTAGTATCCTTTGACACTTATCAGTGGTGAATTTTAATGAACCTTTTGTAGAAAGTAAAAAAAAGTGATTCTTCATAATTTGTCTTTAAAGTTTCACTGCTATATTATTGTCAAATCACATTTCAATATTAAGCACAGGCTATTCCATTTAGAAAAAAATGACCTTAAAAATCAAATCTGCAAAGAATGGGAAGTCAAATGTAAAAAAGGACTAGAAGAAGCATAAAATTAATTGTATCTGGTCAAAATATGATTTATGGCATCACTAAACAGTGTAACATAGGGACTTAAATATTCTCTGCTTTTTTGTAGCTCAGCTTTTATTTTTTTCCTTGAGTCTTGTATGATTGCAGCTCCACTACATCTCTAGGTAAGTAACCCCACGGAACCATACTCATGAGAAATGTTGTTCAACCATTTACATTTAGGAGTGTCAGATTTTGGCTTTGCTTACACTATATTAATCATAAAGTCCATGAAGATAAAGAGAGGTGAAAATTAACACATTTTTGCTGTTCTAAAATGACAAAGCCTCTGAATTTATTACATGTTAAAGCTGCAGCCCTGGAAGAGCATTAAATAATCATTGCTCCTTTCCTGACAAAGAACTACAAACCTAAATGGAACACAGCAACTCTTACATGGCATTCAATACAAGCTCTGCTTGCAGCTGTTGTCCATCCTTTCCCAGGTTGGGTAGTAATTATGGATCTCTCAAAGGACATGGGAGATGCAGGTTGGAAGCCCTCCGGCAGGCATGGACACTGAAAGCAGATAATCCTCAGCAGGTGTCACATAGAAGTGGAGGAAGAAACGAAGGAGTGCTTCCTTCTGTATTTTGACAGTAAGATAAGACCTCTTTCTGTGTTAGAGAAAGAGTCTAACTAAGTAGGTGGGTGGCTCTTCCTCAGCAATGGTTGGATTTTCAGAGATACCTCTCCAGAGAGGGCTTTCTATCTGTTAATGTGGTGTCTAGCACTTCTTCGGCTGGGGGGTCCCCTACTGAGGCTATGATCAGAAATCATGGAGGGTACCGTGTTGTGGTTTACTCTTGAGAAGTATTTAACCAGGAGTAAGGTGCTTTGATCATCCTGGTCTCGTTGGGCTCTTCAGCAGCCAAAAAAGGGAAGGAATTCCCTTTCTAGACTGGTCATGTTAAAATGCAAAGCTGAGTTACCTTTGATTTAAACTAGGAGTGATTTACCAAAGTCTTAAGATTCAATAATGTGCTCAAACTAAATCACTAATATCAGACTGTATTATTTTTTTTTTTTTTTTTTCTGGAAAAATAATGATGCCCCCTATTCTCTGACTCTGTTTGTGAAAAATGGTGTTTTATTATCTGAGGTTTATAAACATTGTGGTGGAGAAAACAGAATTTCATTCTAGTGAAAAATGTACTTCTATTCACTTCAGATGTGAAACCACTCACTGCTCTCAGCAGAGAGACAGAAGAAAATAATAGCTTCAAAAGTGAATGGGGCAGAGGAAGGACATGTCAACTCTCAAATTCCCTAGTGCAATCTGATGATGTATCTCCCATCTTGCTCTAAAAAAATATGTATCAGTATTTGAGTCACATTATTTGTCTAAAGGTAATTTTATAGAAAATATAATTATATTAAGAAAATGTCTCTGTATCAGAATTTTGAGGTTTTGGGGTTTTTTCCAACAAATAAGAAGGCCTGAAATTTTGTTCTAATATGTCACGCCTTTGAAGAAACAATCTGACAGGGATGTAAGCTTCCTTCCTTTCCTCTTGGTGTAAGTTTTGTTTTCCTATCAAGATGCTCTGTGATCAATGCTCTGAGGACATTGTATCATTAGTATGACAACAGCCTTTGCAGAAACAGTAGTAGTTTTCATAAATATACTGTCAGCATCAAACAAATGGAAGGACACTCCTACAGTGTTTACAAATTATAAAGGCTTATACACAGCGTTAAGTCCTGATATAAAATTATTTTTCATTCTGAGCTTGGAGGAAAAGGAAGTTAGATGCATATGGAAGATTATCTAATGAATCTTATACATATTATCAGCTACATTTCTATTCAGCTAAAAGCTCTTTCTATCCATGAAGAAAAGAGTAATCACTCAATCAACGGAATTGCAAATTATTTGGCTCAGAAATTAATTTTTTCCTTAAAATGCCTAGCATTCATCTGTTGTCCCTTTTTTTTGTGTTTGGCAAAAAAGCCAGAGGCTGGTTATGATGGAAACTGAAATGCTTTATTTATTCACATTATACTTGCTGCACACAGCAGGGACATAGACTTCTCCTCCTTCCCTGCCAATATCTCTCAGTCATGGAGAGACCACCTGTGTAGTATGTCTACATATTTTAGTAGAGAAAATACCATAGCAAAAGGTTTTTAACTTCATAAATAAAAGGGAAGCAACAAGAGAAGAAATGGGGTTGGGGTAGAATTAAGGTTAATTCAGGAAAAAAACCCCTAAATTATTAATGTATTAGAAACTGAGGGAAAGATGATGATAGATGAATGGGTAGAGAAAGGATGCATGAGAGATCAAGGTGATAGTTTGGAAATAATTGTATTTAAGCATAAGAAAAACTCATTGTAATCACATAAAGGAGATAGATGTTGTCCATCCAAGGACTCTGAAAAAATTGACATGAGATTAGTGTCTATCTAGAAAAGAATTTTCTTCTGTCTAATAACATGGAGAAAAAGAGATGAGCATTAATGTCTTGGAATCAATAAGCACGTTGGCTTAAGATCAATAGCAACAAAGATTTTAGCAGGAATTATTAGGAAAAATAATCAAGATATGACAGCAAATGGACATGAGATAAAAGTCAACATGATTTAACTAAAGTACACTGAATAAGACTACATTTTTATAATATTTAATAGGAATAAAAATTTTCTAGAGAAAATAAATGCAGATTTGCTCGTCCATGTGTTTCAAACATGATTTTCATGCTGAAATTCACATGACTGGTTAAACAGGTTTAATACAAAAATTTAAGATGGTTAAGAAACTGGTTGAACAGAAAAGAAAAATTAATATTTTTGAAAGAGAAGTGGTTCTTCGTACTATTGCCTTATTTTTCACCAGGATACAAAAAGAAAGGTGCTAGAAAATTGATTAAATACACAGTTCATTGACACAGCAAGATCAACATATCAAACAGGAGGGTTTTGATGACTCTGAGCACCAGACTCATAGAAAAGTAGTGAATGTGGCTCTGAATGAACAGTACAATGCAGCAAAGACAAATTCAACCCTAGAAAATATCAGATACCAACCTGCAGCTCGTTATGCACGTATTAATACATAAGGTGCTGAGGAAACATAATATGGAATATAGGACAATTTTGATCATCAGTATTTAGAAAGTTTAATTCTAATTGAGCTGGCACTCAGCAGGATCATCAGGATGACCAGGGAGGAAAGAAAAACTTTTGTTCTAGAGGCTGTTTGTAAAATGAAAGCTGCATGTGAGATGAGTTTCTATTTTACATGTTAATTTACGGAGCTTGTCAGTAGTCAGTGGAACCTCTAGTAACAGTAAAAAAGTTTAGATGTCTAATTCACATTGTCATTATCTGCACTCAGATATCTTAACCTTGCACTGATTCTCACCCTCAAATCTTGATTTAGTTGCCCAGATACAAGTCCCTGTTATAACCTGACATCATCTGAGGGACAAAATCCCAGCTGCTGTTCACATCAGGAGTGTGACTTGGAAATTAATTTCCCTATTCTCCTTACTTGCTGTGGCTTTGGTTTGTAAAATGAAGCAGTCTGAGCACATGAACTTCAGCTGATACTAAGCTGGCAGGGATGCTTGAGGACTGCATTGCTTTTCAGCTACAAATATGTATCCAGTCCGTGGAGTGGGACTAGAACTATTCCAAAGAGAAACTCAGAATTAGCCAGTGTGGACACTATCAAGTTTTTGCTGCTCCAATTGATCCATACTACCTGCTCGTATGGAAATAGCTGTAAGGTATCCAAGACACCTGCACAGGGCTGACAAATGTGATACAAGACCTATGAGAGGGCTTAACTGCTACAGCACAGACACAGAGGTTTACAGCAGGTGTAAGTGTGTCTTTTTGAAGTCTAGATGTGAGCCAGCATGACATTGTAGGACTCTCAAAGAGCAGCAGAATTCTGTGTGGGGGTAGCTGACTCAAGCCTGTAAGTGTAACGTTAGAGACAGTCTAAAGAATTAAGGGATATAAAGTCTGCTGATGGTGGTGAGCACCAAGTGTGATGCTGGTCTTTGAACTTAAACACCCACGGTCTCAGAAATCAATTAACCACAATCTTCACTGCATACTGTATGCCCATGAAGCTAAAAGACCCCAATGAATTAATACTGACAAGAGTTAAATTGAAATTGGAGGCAAATTACAAAGTGTATTTGATATCTGTGCATATGATATTTTTCCACTATGATTTTATCTGAAATAGTACAGCTGTTGGATGCCCAGCTTGCAATGCCTGTGGCTTTCCTGTATAGAATATCAGCAAGTTTGGAAATACATATTAGTAGCATTTCTATAATGTCAGTTTTGCTAATGACAGCATAACCCAACAAACTAAGTTGAGAATTGTTACAAAAGCATAGAAGCACGAATGAGAGTGTAAATTTTCTTCTTTAAGGCTCCAGGATTGGACTTAGATTGACAGTGGAAGACTGCAAAATACTGAGTAATTATAGTCTTCAGACAATATTTCCAAGTGATTATTTTCATTGTAAAAATATTTGCAATCTATTCAAAGCTACTGTTTAGTAGTAACACTTAAGATTGGAAACATTCCTAGTACATTTTTTTAAACAAAAATGCATTAGCTTACACGGATCAGTCATTTCATCAGTTTTGTTCTTCTTTTACCAATAAAGTATGTACCAGAGAGAGTAAGATCCCTGATAAAGAATGTGCTGTTTTATCTGGAAGGATGAAAGTTCATACTGTGCGCATATGGGATGTTGATGTGAACCGAAGGGTGTTCTCTGAGACCGAGTGTCTGCTGAGAAGCTGATGGATGGAAATTAGGCTCATAGGAAATGCTGGATCTTTGCTTATAGGAGGTGTTTGGAAGTCCTTTATCTGGCAGTCAGAAATGTCTTCTCTTAATCAGTGTTGACTGACAGAGACGTAAGGAAATATACTGATGGAGATGGACAAGATGGAAGGTCCCCACAAATGTGAATGACAATATTCAAGTTCCTTCAGGCTTCATGTGATTTGGAGAAGAGGACTGAATAGAATATAGTGTTTAAGAGTTGCTCATATGGGGAGTTTGGCAGGATTTTAAAGAAGTATCCTTTATTTTACAGTATTTTGATTAAAAAGTAGGAAGCTTTTTTCTTCCTGCTGTTTTATGCACAGAAAACTTGTGAGAGTGACCATAATCTTTGGCCTTTCTTGAGGGCAAGTATAAAGAAGTAGGAAATAGTCATCATTGTTTTCGTATAAAAAAGGAACGTCTATTCTGCCTGCCATATTGTTGTGATTATCCTCCATTCGATTAATTCTTAAGGATAAGTGAACTGTATGAGTAGTCTGGAGACTTTTACTGCTCCACTGTCTTACAGACAAAATATTAATTTATTAATATCTGGTACCACCCAGCCTGGAAGTTCTTAGATATTATTCACAGCCAGTAGAGGACATTCTGGTTTAGGTGGTGGAAATTCTCAGCTCTCTTTATCACCAGGGACAGTTTTACCTTGACCCACCAGGGCCAGGATGTGCATTTGTTCTTCCTATCACATGTAAAATCAATGAGCAGAGACTTTCATCAAGATTAAGATAATGCGAAGGGTAAACTCTAATTTTCATTCTGTTGCATCATTCATAGTGGATTCTCACAAATAGATGTCTTGATGCTGTGGCTAGAAACTGTTAAAAATTCTGCAATGGACCCTGGAGTCTGGGTGCTGAAGGAGCTGAGCAGTTAAGGCAACAGAAGTTACAATTGCTACACAACCTTTAGGATTTTACTGAGGACTTGTAGCAGAGACAGTGACGCAGTGTCTGGATCTTAATAGAAATGAATGCCAGAAAGTTTATACTTGGAGCTTTATATTTAAATAACAATTACAGAGTAAGAAAAAACACAAATAAATTGTGAGGAAGAATTAGCAATGAGTAGTTTGATTGGGCTATACACACTTTTACCTTTTTCTGTTTTCAATTAATTTTTTTGGTATTGTATTTTGACTTTATCTTTCACACTAAAGTCAAATTTTATAGGACTTTAGATAAATAATCACAGCAATTAGGGAAGCATTACAGTTAAAAGCTTTGCAAACTTTAACACCTACTAACTGGGTAAAAGAAAAGTGTAAGTTATTGAAGTGGTTAGAAATTTTTCCCCTGCATTTCTCATTGGGGTCTAAAACCAGGAGTAAGAAATTGTTTTGTGTGCATGTTGGAAATAAGAATTTTAAAGATGCAAATGGAGAAGCTGCACTGACTCATTTAGCCTGTGGCCCCTGACAGTGTTCTGATCTGAGCAATCTGTCATTTCACATTAGCTTGGTTATGGGATCTGTCAGTATCCTTTAATGTAGATTACAAGGAATCGGAACAAGTATTTGTAAATAGTTGAAACCTTTATTTCTCCTTGAATGGCTGTGGGCTCTCTCTTTTCCCCTTGCTTTCCCTTGCTCCTTTGTAATAGATGTACAAGCCTCTAACTCTCACATAAAATGGATACGAGTTATTGCTATAGTAAAACCACTTAAGTAAGCAGAATGCCATCTACTTTATATACATTTTTTATATCATCACCCTAGATAGAGTCTTTTTATTTAAATATTGTTGACCTAATTAGAAACCAGACTATGTTTGACCGAGTCCCTTGGCAAAACATAAAATTATTTGGATTTTTTTCACTTCAGATTTTCAAATATTTATAATGGTGTGATTCCTGTGTGTGATATCTTAGGTAATTGGAATATGCTAAGACTTATCATTAATGTACTGCAAACTACTTCCAGTGCTGTTTAAGCTAATGTATGCAAACTGTCTTAGGGCATTTTTTTTTCAAAGGAGCCACAACTGGGCCTCTCATTTTGTCCTTGCCATTTGCTGCACTGTAACATTTGTGCATGAAAATACACAGCTCTTGCCAGTGTGAATGGTGTCCACATATGTAAATATAATTTCAAGTGGCTGACACTAAAAGTCAGGTTTTGCTAACAAATGTAGCTTCTGTTGTAAGCACAGGGAATAAGTACGATTTCTGCAGTGTTGCTCAGCAGTAAACCCTGGAAACTACCGGTATGTCAGAAATAACACGGTCTATTGGAGTGTTTTTTTCTTTGTACGAGTAGGTTGGTCATTATTGGTTTTAACAGTGCTTCATGTTAATGACTTTATTCAGACCAGTACTTAAGCACATAGTTTGTTTTAAAGACTCTGTTAATTACATTAATGTCAATGATGATATAAAGGTCCTAAAATTTAAACAACTGCTAAGGTATTAAACTGAAGCAGAGCCTAACTGTAAATGGAACAGAGGTTCAAATCAGTAATCTGTTACCTACAGAAATTAAACAACCAAGATGACTTTTACATTATTGTATATTTTCACTGGTACACTTGAGGAAGAGAGATCAGTTGGTACATTTTGAAAATTTAGCATCACTTTGCTGATCGGCACCTTGCCATTCTGCTCAAATATTTTGCCCCAAAATGTGTTTGGTCTTATGTAAAGAAGAAAAACTGAAATAATTCCTCAAAAGATATTTCAGGGTAAGTGTCCCAGGGGGTAGGAAAGGCCATGTAAGGTCTTTTCTGCTCTGCATTTTAGCCCAAAAGTTCTTTTAAAAGGTTTTAAGAAATACATTGGGTTTAGGAAATATATACTGCTAAACATTCTGAAATTACTCTAAAATTATGAAAATATTATTTTTTATTTTTTTTTTACAATCCATACTGTACTCTTGATCCATCTAAAATTAAAATCTCTTTTAATATTTTAATACTTTTCATAATTAAATTTATTTCCTTTTTTTTACACACTATTTCAATGTCAGAAAAATTCTGCTACTTAGAAGAGGTTCCTGCTTTTCAAGGAAAAGGCTTTTATCACAGTAATTTTTCCCATGTTCCTAAGTGACAGCAATTAATTATTAACTTATTCTATTTTCCTCAGAAGCTTTAGAAATAATAAGGTGCTTGTAGGACTTCTTAATTCCCTCAGGAAAAGAAAAATACATGGGAAAACTTTAGTTACTTTAACATATTTCCATGTTTCACTTGTTAGCTAGAAAAGTAGCATTAGTACTCGAAGGCGGACTTGGTATTCAAGAGGCAAAATTCAAATAGACTAGGTGCTCAAGGGAGCAGATCTTTAGCCAGTGTAAAATGACATAATTTCATTCAACTACATGGATCTATTTTGATTTATACTAGATTAAGAGACAGCTCAAAACAGCAAAACTATGCTATGCTTGAACTGTTAACATTAACTTCAGCAATATAATATGAACAGCAGAAACTTTAATTTCATTGAAATGAGATTCTTGTAAATTTAAGACTGTTAATTAGATGTTTACATTGGAAGTTTTCATATGCTCAGGACAGCAGTCATCTAGCTAAACCATTATTGTTGTAAGCTCTGTAATAACGTCCAGTCAGATGGAACCTGCTTTCCAACATTGATTCATGTTCTGTAACAACACTACTAGAATACTAACTGCAAGTGGCATTTCCACGTAACACGGCAATGAAATTTAATCTTTCCCACCTCCCTGAAGAATTATTTTGTTAGAGATACTGTTACTGCTTTCATATGAATAGAAGAGTTGGGTAGATGAGAACAACTGACCACTTTTGCATTAGACCCTTGCTTTCAGGGATTAAAAAAAAAAAAAAAGAAAGAAAGAGAGAGAGAGAAAAAAACCCCCAATGTAGATTGTAATAAATTAATATGCATTGTTTAAGATCACCCTGATGGAGCTGTTTTCTGCTTTTAGTGTCTCTCCCTTGCATACATAGACAGTCAGTTATTTAAGGGTCACTGGGAGCTGAATGCTGTAATCCCAAGCAAGATGGCAAGGTACCAGCAGCCAAAGTGGCTGCTGACTGCTTGCAAGGGAGCCTGACAGCTGAGAATCAAATCAGCAAGAGGGCTGTGAATCCATCCAAATTAGCCAGCATGGAGGTCTGAAAAGGATTAGGGCTTGAATACATGCTTTCTATGTCCCATTGATATGATGCATTAAAACCCAAAGTATGCATCTTCTTGTCTGTCATTCCTAGAAACAGACACTAGAATGAGATGAATCTGCTCACAGTACGTGAGGGCTGAGATCATTTTAATGATCTACTGATACATGCTGTCAATGTATCATTCTGTTAATTTCTTACTTAATTCCTTCGAATTTGAGTGCTTTTTGAGAAACTGTGGTTTCAACCATCTCATATGTGTAATCTCAGTGTAGTTCAAAGATGGGACAGATGAAGATGGCAACGGCTACCACAGCCTCAGATCAAACTGACTCCATTGTCAACTGAAGAAGCTCTAATTGTATTTCTATCATATGGTAGTACAACTAGATCCTGAAAGAACGAAGACTGATTGCCTTCATCAGTCCCCTGTCTCTGGAAGAGTATATAAAGCCTGCACTTACTGCATGTTTGCCCAGGTAGAAACTCTTTAGGGGGAGATTCCGTTAGCATGATGAACATTTTGCTTAGATCAATAGCTACAAGTTCTTCACTAGCTGTTTAGAAATTCATTTATTAGATGCAATGCTCCACAGCACTGCTGGCCTTCTAACTATTTTTGTTGTGAAATGGCCCCTATTTTCTCCCCTTCTAATAACTATAAGGTCTCAGCTGGAGTACAGCCTAGTTTGACACAGTTTTCATGAAAGCTACAGATCTAGAGGGGACAGAGTAAGGAGGTAGAGTAAAAGAGTCTTTTAGTATAAAAATGACATCTGAAAATGGGAAAGGAATAATTTGATCATGTTAGGCTTAGATTATTTTAGCTCTCAAAATAAATTTCCTGAGATGTTTGTGGAATTGTCAACAGTGAGAAGCTTGGTAGGCTGTATGTAACAAACAATAGCATAAGTTAGTATAGTGATAGAAAAGATAGAACAGTAAAACTGGTCCTGCTTTGTAGTAAGAGCCCCCTGAAAGCTGTCTGATTATTCAAATCAGAGATCACCATGCTGTGACCAGTAAGTGGCAGTCCTTACTTGCGTGGTCAGTTCTGCAATAATTCTGAGTTTACCCTTGGAAATTCCAGCACTTCTTTCTTCTACCACCTTCATTGATAGTTAAATGTGGTGGGAAAGATCTAAATAATCTGTCTCTACATCCAGAAAGAAAGCCAAGGGTAGAGGCAAAAAGCTGCCTCATGGCTCTATTTTCACTCCAGACGACTTCCCGCACTGAGACAGGAGCTCTTAAGTGAAGAAAACTGCATGATAGAACAGACCACAAAAAATGTGACAAGTGAATGTGCACACCTGACAAGCAACCTTCCCTTTCTAGTCCCATGACACTGTCCTAATCTAGCTCTGTGATATAGTGACATTAGCTGTGGATTTCTACATTGTTTGCATCCAACACACTTCCTGACCGCGTCCTTGATGAGCGGTGTGTTTAGAAGTCAGTACCTCTTGTGAACACGTGCTTGTTTATTAAGATATTGGTGCAAGCTGAGGATTCAGAAACCTCAATTATGAATAGCAGTGCAGACTAAAGGCTGTACTGTTTCTGCAACACATGCAAAATTATCACAGGAACATTTGATCTGGGAGACAGCGTTTCTGGAATAGTACCTTGTTTCTTATCATTGACAGTTCTCTCTAATTATGTTTCTCTTTTGATAGTAAACCCATGGGTTAACAATCATACTGACAGGGTCTTGCAATGTTTAAACTTCTACGAGGGGTTAGAAAAATATATCTAATTAAACTGAAAGCTGACTGAGCTACATCAGCTTTCTTACATTTTGTGAAAGAACCAGTCTGACCTGTGGATGCAGACATATTGCAGGAAGGAGAGACAATCAGTTCAGTGAAGATGCAGTTTAAAAGCATTGGCTCAGCACAAAAATTCTTCTACACTGTAGGGATTGTAAGTGGGATTTTGACCATAATGGACTAGCTTCTTATTGACACCAGTTTTCAGGTTAGTTGAGTTCATTTTGCATTCTGGAAGAGAATCTGGTACTATGGCTGGAAAACTAGGTAAAACAAGATCTATTTTATTCTAGTGTCACAAGGTGAAATACAGTCTTTTAACTGGGAAAAGGCAGTTAAAGACATGTGTTCCCTCCAGAGAACTGTATTGCCACTAATACTAAGGGTGAAAAGGGTACAGAGTTCTTACTGACAAACAATCTATTGATTAGGGTTGTTTGAACCTTGAAAGCTTTAGTTCACTTTGGAATACCTTGCACTTTAGCCATGACTCAAAAGATTTTGATTACAAGTTGTAATAACAGTTCAGTAGGAAGTGCTTCTCTTTAAAACTGACATATCTATCTACAGCTGTATCACTGTGCATGAAAGAGAACAGATGGAATTACCCTGGTGACATAAGTTATGTGCAATAGAGCATATGAGACAGTAATAATGATAGAAGGAAAAAACTTCAGTGACTTTATCTGTGCTAGTCTGGCGAGCTGCTCCCAAAGATGGTTCTTGTTTTAGATTGGGGTGACCCATCATGCACAATGAGGGTCATAGACCTCTTTGGGAGAAACATTTTATGTGAAAAACAGCATGGCCTCAGGCTCAGCCCATTTTACTTTTTTGCACAAACCATCCATGCACATCCTTTACCTCCTCTCTCTCAATGTCTCTATTGCTTTTGCAATGATGGCAAGTTGTGATAGTCACACACTCTGGAGAGGACTAGGAAGCCAGCAAGAACCAGTGAGAAGCACCTGGGGAGAAGATGCAATTGTTAATGTGGTGATGCTGGATGCCCGCATCATTTCAAGGATTTGTATTGCTCTTGCATTACTCTTGCTGCTGCCAACCACAAACTCTCTGATGGATGGGATATAGTGCCCCTGAGCTCATATTTATTTATCATGGTAAGTCTGGGTACACATGATTACATCCCACTGGTGAGACCACATAGTCCCAGATGATACAGATGATCAGTTGTGGATTGCTAATTTCAAGATACAAACTGTCATGGTTGCGGTGCTACACCACCAATTGGCAGCGGGCGTTGGAGAGGATCCTTTATTGGTCTAGAGGCAGCAGTGAATTGTTGTGTGGCATCAGCTGTGTCACACCTACAGACCGGTGACACAGCAGCTGTGCAATCATTCTAAGGTCTCTGCTCCTGTAATTGTAATGGAAAACTCTAATGCCAAGACTTTCCGGTTCTCTTCATACCAAGAGCCTCAATGCGTCTTCCCTCACCAGCACTGAAACAAGAACTTGATACTTCTTCAGTGACATAATCTTCCATGTTTTCCTAAGCTCTGTTTGCTTTCTTCAACCTTTTTTTCTCCTCAATCTTTCTTCCCTAAATTTATTTTCCTGCACAAACCAGCATGCTATGGCCTTCCTAACTGTTGCCCCACCTCTTTTCTTCTCTAACCTTACCTATGAAGTGCATCATCAATGACATGGGTATGGAGCTAGCAACATGAGAGTACAGAAAATAGGATGAAAAAGTTACTGTGTCACTGGGGATAACTCACTGCCAGACAGGCAGGTGTGTAATATAATTATACAGATAGACTAATCTGAAAAACCCATTTTGTAAATGTATATAACTGTAGCAAGCTCCCTTCTCAGGATGGCAGAGGATTACTGCATCAACAGACCTCTCTGCTCACTATATAACCACATCTCACTTTGGCACACAGAATTAGTTTCTATAGTAATTTAAAAGTACTTTGATCTCTTTTTAATTACGTTGCTTGTATACTCTGAATCTATTAGACCAGGTCATTACTTCCCAGGGACCTAGCAAGGCTAAGTATCTAAAGCCAGTAGCGTGAATGAGTCCTTAAAGCAGATAGTGGAAGATGGCACTGGTTTTGCCTGCCATTTTGTAGTTCACTATGGCAGTACCTCTCTTTCCCTCTCTTCTGAGGTCTGGGAACAGACACAGTCAGGGATCAGAGGTGATGAAAAGAAAGATATTTTTCCTAGGGATACAGAGAGGACTACACAGAGCTTCTTGAAACCTGATGAAAGTTTGCTGAACCAAGAGCAAGCCTGAAGGGAAGGTTGAGACTTCCAAGGACACAGTGGATGGGAATAATCTGTTTATAGCTTCACTTTTCTGTTGCCAAGTTTGCATCATTTAAAAAATGTTCCTTGATTTTATTTCACTTCTAAGAAAACATAGTTCCTGTGGTTCAAAGATTTTTGGTGCTTTAGGAGTGCTCACTTTGACAAAAAGTTGCAGACAAATCCTCAAAACTCTGGTTGACTCATGCTCCTGTCACACTTATGTACATTTCTGCTGAACTGAGATTACACTGGTAACCTCATTCATCATTTTTCCCATAATTTTTGAGTGTTTGAACTTGGAACCTTTGCAGTGCTCTTCACATAGTTGCTTGGATATGATTACAACATTATTTATGAACTGCACAAAAGTAGAAGAATGTAAAGAGCAAATGACCTTTCTTTTAATTCAAGATTTCATAGCTTCTTCCAGGGACAATCAGCAAAAGCAAAGACCTTTTTTATAGGACTATTTTATTTATTGCTTTTATTGAAAGTTGAAACCTGAGCTGTCATTTAGCAGCAGGGCTGTGGAAGGGAACATTGTAAGATGGAGTCTTTGCTACAATGATCAGGTAAAAACGTCCCTTTGAGAGTGGAGTGTAGTTCAGAACCTAAAAAAAGGGAGGATTGACCTTGATAAGGTTTAACATGTGATACCCAGAAATACCTGTATATTAAAGGTGCTGCTTGACAGGTTCCAACATCACATATTGACTTTTATTTATGGACATAGATAAAGCACTCCAACCTCTGGGCTTATATTTATTGTAGAGGTATTTTGATTTATAACTTGAAAAACTGAATTTAATGAGATTTCTACACAAATACAAGCTGTTAGCATGAATTGGGACATATTTGAGCTAAAGCAAATTAGCTCAGTTTGGTATCTTTTTATAATTCAGTAACATTACCTTTTTGAGTTCTCTACCTCTAATCTTCCACAGCTATCCCTCATACTCAGAAAAGTGGCCTTTCAATACTTAAAGAGGGCTTATAAGAAAGATTGGGACAGACTTTTTAATAGGGCATGTAGTGATAGACAAGAGGTAATGTTTTTAAACTAAAAGAGGGTAGATTCAGACCAGATGTAAGGAAAAAAAAATTATGATGAGGGTGGTGGAGCACTGGAACAGGTTGCTCAGAGAGGTGGTAGATGCCCCATCCCTGGAAACAGTCAAGGTCAGGTTGGATGGGGCTCTGAGCAACCTGATCTAGTTAAAGGTAGAATCATAGAATCACTTAGGTTGGTAAAGACCTTTAAGATCATGGAGTCCAACTGTAAACCATGGTTGGATGATGTCCCTGCTCATTACAGGAGGGTTGGACTAGATGACCTTTAAAGGTCCATTCCAACCCAAACTATTCTATGACTATGAAAATAGGGACAGTTAGTGGAAGAGAAGAAAACAGACTTAATTTAATGACAATGTAAAGGGCCATGGGTTTTGTCTCATACAAAAGGAGACACAACAAATGCAGAATCAATGCTCAGCAATTTGAGTGTAGCTACTTTTGTAATCCAAGCAGGGAAGACACATTCTATGCCTGTAGTCTGTAGCAGAACAAATGGACAGCCTGGCTCTTCGGTTCAGCTGTGACACAAGCAGTAGATAAATCAATTTGTTAATCAGTTGGTCCCACTGCCAAACATGAAATAAGTATGGATTTGCAGTAATTATCCTTGCAAAGGGGACATTAGTGGTCACTATACCTTGTGTGAAGAGTTTGGGACCTCTGAGTCATTTATGAACTGTGGTCCATTGACTGCTCTTTCACAGGCTACTGTTTCAACCTAATTGGGATTTGCATCTAAAAGCTTTTCTTGGTCAGGCTGGAATTAGGTGTATTTATAATTTGTCTCTCCACATTTGGTATTTATTTAATCAACAAAGTAATGATTATCTAAATTACTAAGCATGTCTTACCTCAAGGCTTGATGACTGTTAAACAAAGGAATTTGTTAAGAGGGAGATTATTGCTATCCTTGCAAAGATATGCAAATAACAGTGAAGGTACAAGAAAACTTTATTATTACTTTCTAGGTAGTATCTTGCAAGGACGAGGCACTTTAATGAGTTTTTCATAGGGAGGACAGCAGATATTAGAAAAGAGTGGGGAAGGGCAATCTGGGATGGAGAAGGTGACAGAGGTTCTTTTGCAGCCTGTGCTTCCTCAAAATGATTTCCAGCTCTTTTCTGGACTACTCTAAGATTTGGGCACTGTGATTCAAAAGTCACAATCAGGTTGTAAACTAAGAGTATCAATGGCTAAGTAGTGTTGGAATTATCAAAGAATAAAGTACTACACACTGGAGCCCTTAGGCAGTGCTGTCATAAAAAAATAAAAACCAAAGGGTGAGATGAAAGATTCATGTTCACTTTGACTATAAAGGAATCTTATAGCTGCAAGGTAACATCACATCTTCCACAATTATTTTCATCTCAAAATGAGAATGTTTATGTTGTTGATATTATACATCATTATAAACTTGATGCCCAAAGTTCACCAAAAAGCAAGGGGTTTTGAATCAAGATATAGGTTTAATCCCATTAGACATTTTTCTGATCTGGTTTCACATCTGACAGTTTGAAGGCACAGTGTTTGAGATCTTGGTCAGGCTCAGCTATGCTTTAATTCTTACAATTCTGTGATCACTCAAGTGTTTTATTTTCTCTTCCTTTTTAGGTTGGCTTTAATTAAATTCTATTTTTTCCCTTTAAAGATGAAATCATCTAACTCTAAGAATATTTACAGAAGGCTAGTCTTTCTTGGAACACACATTAATGACAAAACCTTTGCTTCTGTCTGCTTTGCTTCTGCTTTGACTATAGAAATCTAACCAGGTTGTAGGCAGCACTGAAGCCTAACAGACCACTGGATACATGCATTTCCATGTTCACTTTTTCGGATAGGTACATTATGAAGGAAATTTTTGGCTGATCCTCTGCCTGAATTTCAAACTCAATCAGAATTCAGTAGACTACTACTTGCTTGTTCATTATCACAAGAAAAATGTAGACCAACAGCAAATTCTTGGATGTAACACTGGCCTTGCAACATATTCTTAGCTGTGATGGTACAAACATTTATTTAAAATATAAATTATGCTGGTTTCCTTTCCATGTGTGTGACAATTTGCAGGAAAGAAAGAGATAATATTCTAGGATAATATTCTAGTACTAGATAATTCAGGTTTAGATGATATTCAAGTGTTCTAGAGATAATACTCTGGTAGCTATCTCCATAGAATTAGCCATGGTTGTGGAAGGTTCAAGTTTGCTTCAGGATGTTATTTTTTTCCCCAGATTTCCAGAATTCCATGGATTTTGAAAAAATTTTGAGCATACTTTGAACCAAATATGTAATAAAAATGCTTTTAATATTCAACTTCTTACAACACTAGAGATATAAAAAAATGTAAAATATTTGTGTTCTGGAACACATTAAGACCTAAAGTACAGTTCGGGCATTGAGTCAAAGTATTCACTATAAGAATGGCATGAATGGAAAAAAATAAAGTTTGTGATCAAAGATTGGGACTTTAAAAAATAATTTGATAGGTTTTATCTGACGAAGCTTTGTAGCAAGTCACAAAATCATATTCCAAATAAATAATGGCAAGCCTTACCTCCTCCCCTTTATAACTTATTTTACAGATCAATATTCCTATGTATGGAAATTTGTTTAAATAATTCATAGCTGCTTGAACAGAAATGCTATTGGAGTATTATTTTCATGTGCAAAAGGTTGCCAGTTGGGCAAAAATCACCATCTTCCTCAGATAATATCAAATATTAGAAATTTAAAAGGATTCCATTTAGATAAAGCCTGTGTTCATCAAGGTTTACAGATTGAGTCTTGTTTCATTCAAGGCAATATGCCTCTCTCTAATTACTTTATTATAAAATTACCATTTTCATCTTTGTAAATGCCAAATGAATTAATCACCATGTCTAAACAATGAATATCTTGGCAATTAAATAATGACTTGCATTTCACTGTATGTTGTTAAACTAGGTCTTGGTCTTCATGTTGGGACACTAGCCATAAGATTTCATTTCATTTGATTTAATTAATAAGAAACTGTTCAAATGAAATTCACAAATGCAGAAATTTAATTTAAATGTTCATACACCTGACTGAAGACAGCTGAGACATAGATAACAGCACTTGAAAACAGATCTGCTTAAAGTGAAAACAGGGTGGATTGGTAAAAATATCTTGCAAAGTAGGAATATATTTAATCCAATTTACTATTTTCAGCTCTGGAACTTATGGAGGAATGGTGTATTTTTTTTAACAGATGAAAAAACAGTTTCTAATTCCTAGTGTCACTGGATCTTACTCTGTCATTCCACAATCACTCTGGATCATTTTCCACCATTAATTTGAGACAGATGAAGAATGGGCATTTCCATCCAATTAGCCAAAACTCAATATTAAGGGTTTATGACAGTCTTATGTTTTTATTGGCTTTCCAATGGCAGGGGAGGACAGACTACTTAATTCACACAGAGATTAGTGAGACTTTATTTTTTTAAAAACAATTCTGAATCAGCAGATTGCTTTTGTGCTGGCTTCAGTGTTTCCTTACATAGCTTCAGCATGTTTGGTTTCAGAAGAAGCAATCTAAAAGTGGATTTACTTTCTTGTAAGTCACAGCTATAGGAGGAGCTTCTGCAAAACAACGAAGATTCACCAGTGTAGGACACAGTGCTCCCACCAGGTGGGCTCCATCACTGTCCTGTGCATTTGACAGACCTTCTAATCTTAACAGAATAGGTTTGAATACAGTGCATGTAGGGAGTGAAATTACTCATGTATCACAGCACAGGAATTTGGATGTATACATGTATTATTTAAAATCAATATGTTGACATAAAAGAAAATGAATTTTAACATACTAATGGAACTTTCCCCTAATGCATGCTTTTCAGATTTGGTGTAAGATTAAGATGGAAGTCTCAGTAATAGCTGAAATATCTTAATTCATGAATGTAATGACTGCTTCCAGTTTTTATTTTATCTACCTGTCTTTGACATGGACACTTCCTCAGTTTCAAACTGGTAAAAGACAGTGTTTTGGGTTTGTGTGGCAGGGTTTTGGTAGCGGGGGAGGGGCCGCCGGGGCGGCTGCTGCTCAAAGCTGCCGGAAGCTTCGGCGGGTGGGAGCCGGCCCCGCCGCTGGCCCAGGCCGAGCCCGTCCGTGAGGGCGGTCGTGCCTCTGGGAGAGCAGAGTGAAGAGGGGAACCTGCAGGGAGTAGGGGATTGGGATGGGAGAGGAACCCCTCTGCGGGTACCGAGGTCAGGGAGGAAGGAGGGGAGGAGGAGCGGGGGAGGAGGGGATGCCCCCCCAGCCCGTGGGGAGACCGGGCGGCAGGCCGTGTCCCCCCAGACCAGGGAGGGAGGGCAGCCCCCGGGGGAGCAGAGGCCCAGCTGCAGCCCGGGGAGAGAGGAGCCCACGCCGGAGCAGGGGGACGGATGCCCCCCAGCATGGCCGGGACTCCAGGGGGAAGCCCGCGCTGGAGCAGGCTGTGCCTGAAGGACTGCAGCCCGTGGGAAGGATTTGCCTTAGAGAAGTTCATGAAGGACTGTTTCCTGTGGGAGGGACCCCATGGTGGAGCAGGGGAAGAGTGAGGACCCCTCCCCCTGAGGAGGAAGGAGCGGCAGAGACAAGGTGTGGCGAGCTGACCCCAACCCCCATTCCCTGTCCCACTGCACTGCTGGGGGGAGGAGGTAGAGAAAATTGGGTGTGAAGTTAGCTGGGAAGAAGGGAGGGGTGGGGGGAAGGTGTTTTAAGATTTGGTTTTACTTCCCATTATCCTTGTTTTGATTTGATTGGTAGTAAATGAAATTGATTTTATTTCTTCCCAAAGTTGAGCCTGTCTTTTGCCCGTGACCATAGGGGGTGAGTGACCCCTCCCTGTCCTAGTCTCTACCCATGAGCCTTTCTTTATATTTTCTCCTCATCATCCAACCAAGGGGGAGGAGTGAGTGAGCGGCCTGCTGGGCTTAAACCACAACACACTGACAATTAAACCACTGGCATAACATCACTTTTTCATCATTACAACAAGTTCAGTATTACAGTTCTATTATAAAGGAGCTTGATATGCAAAATGTACAATGAAGATGCAGTCAGATTGAAGCACGGAGGGTAGCACAGTGGTAACGTATTTACCTCAGTGCTATAGACTGCTTTATGTCTCTCTCTAGAACTGGACAATAACCCTGTTAATGAACATAAAAATCTAGTTCTGGGTTGTTGTCATAGAGACTTGATTACTTTTGATATTACAGAAAGCTCTGCTTCCAGCCTCCATAATATTTCTTTTATAATTTTTATCTAAGAGAATTCCTTAATGCTGCTTTTAGGAGGAAATGCAAATATTCTCCTTTGACCTTCCCATTCTGTCAAAACTGGTACTATTACATCTGTAGCTCAGCCAGATCACATGCATGGCACCCTGCTTCTACTTAAGTTTTGCTATTAGAGCTTGAAATCAGTGCATATGCCCTGGAAAAACTACTGATGGAAGAACGTTATGATCTTCATGCTCTTTACTGTCTTTATACCACATACAGAATCCTGTGAATGTAGCTCAAATAGTTTTTTTTAATCTATCATGTGGTAACTATGGCAGCACCTGGTTCTACTTAACCATGTCTTCTTGTAAAAACTATTAATCTGAAACAATTCGTCAGCTGATCAGTGTGCAGAGACACATGAATTTGGAAGACAAAACCCCCAAAACTCTTGGCTGTAGATTTAGAATATCTGAAGAAAGTAATCCCAAAACTTTATTTGATTCTGAACTGTATTCTTTGGCTAACAAAAGATAGTACTTTTCCTCTCCCTTGCCTTATTTGTATACTTAAAGTTTCATTGTGCAGCTACTCTGGATTAAAAATTCAGTCATGTAATAACTAAGAATGTCACACAATACTTTCATAACTATTTGTTAAAAATATGTAGTTTCTTCTTAGTTTTCTTTTAATTAATGTATTACAGGTTACACACAAAGCCATCCATTTTCTGATTTAAATAAACAAATCTTATGAACTTTATTATAACAAAGAGAAGGAAGATAGAGATGGGATTTACTATCATGCCTAGTTTTAAATTTTTGTGATTAATGCAGGTATATGGGGTGTGATCATATACATAGAAACAAATTTCTGCATCTGTTAAACATATATTTTATCTCTATAAAGCAGTGAAGCACTTTGATTTCAAAGCAGCTGTCTTGTTCAAGCTGAAAATAAGTGGAAAAGAAAAAGTTGCCTCCAGAATTCCAATGTCTTCAATGCACAGATGAATAAAAGCTGTACTATTGCATAAAAAATAATAATAAAAAAAAATGCCGGTGTAAGAAACTGATGAAGTGTATGCTCAAACATGAAAATAGAAGTGTCATCTTCATTTATTATTTTGAATAAAAAAGAAGTAATATTCAAAGACTAAGCGACGTAATTCAAATTCCCAACAGTGGTACATAGATGATTTTGCCAGATCCAGCTGAGTAAACTGAATAAATCGTTTCTATAAAGTTAACTCAGCAACAGAGAAATCTGTGGTTACAGAACAGTGTATATGTAACTGCACAGATAATGGTGACAGATAAGTCACATACCGAAATCAAATATATCGCGAGCAGTAATGAACAAAGGACTAAATCCTATAGCACATTGAAGAATATATCCAACAAAGTGGATAAGATACCATTATGTTACAGATAATTGACCTAAACCCAAACAAATGACCATGAACCCAAGAGGTCGAAGCTAATAACAACATGCTGCGAAAATAAAAGTTGCAGAAGCATCAGGAAAAGGTACCTATCACTTCTATATGGGATCTTTACAAAATATTCACTAGCAAATGTGAATTGTTTTCTTTCTCTTCCTCACTTTCTGTGATTTCTAAATCTAGAAATGTATTTAAGTATCACAGAGCTCTTAAAAAAAAGAATATCACCCAAAATTTGACAATTAATGAAAATTTTACTATCATTCAGTATCAAAAACCAAGACGGAAAGCTGGGTATGTGATTATTTATTTACATCTATAAAATGCAAAAGATCATCGATATTATTGTTTGTTCTGAGGTCTCAGAAATTAGAACATGTATGTTACAAATTTGTGTAGTAACTTAGATTTCTCCTAATATATAAAGTTAAATCCCACCCTACTGGAGTTGGCCAGATTTTTTCTAATAGCCATTGTGCAGCAATATAAAGAAAACATAATTACAAAAAAAAAGAGGAAAATGAAAAGGAAAAAGAAAAAAAAAAAAAGGAAAGAAAAAAAAAATTCAGGTGCAGATTTCCATACATTTATCACTGAAGATAACCTGCCATGGGTGTGGCTATATTTAGGCAAGTCTGGGCAATGTCAGTGACAGCCTTAGTTGGAGGTCCAAGGCTGCCTTTGGTCCTTCATCAGCTTTCAACAATTTATCTCCTCTTGAAGTTTTGGGAACTCATGTTCCCATCTCAGTAGTGCAGGCTGTCCATACTTTTTCAACATCACACAGGTGGCAGGGACCCAGAGAAAGCATAAGAATATTATGCACACCCAGTGACAGCTTGCTTTTCCCTTGCTGCCACCTAAATTCAAGGGAATGTACCCCTGCCATGTGCTATCATGCAGAAGACAGGTGGCCCAAAAATCCCTTGAACTTGCAGGTAATGGCTACACTTATGGAACAGCAAATACCATAATAATCCCATGATACTTCACTTTATTTTTTAAGTTATTTCTATTAGTTTACCTTTTGCATGTTTCCTGTCTCCATTAATAAAAAGTGATAGAAGAAATCTAAAACCTGAAGTCCAGGTGTGATTTCTTCTGTACTCAATGGGAGTGACCTGTCAAAAGCTTGTACACCAGTGCACGCGGGTGATGACGTATCATTTGAAAACCCTCCCTTACAACTAACACTAGTATTCTTAAACTTTAATATGAAAAAAAAAAGGTACATCTTAGCCAGGTTTGAGTGCAGCTTTGTGTTTTAATGTCCTAACACAACAGCAGGACAGCTGGGACAGCACTGGAGTATATCCTAAAGATGAAAGAGAGAAGCCTTGGTTAAATTTGTGGTTTTCTCCTGACTGCTTTCTTGTTTGCCTTTCTTCCCCTTTTGAAACTTATTTCATGTTTGACTGCCAGGGGAGGGGTGCAACTCCTCCTCTGAACTCATGGGTACTTGCTTCTTAAACATAAAGAGCAGGCTGAAAAACATTTCAGAAGGGAAAGAAATGGACAGTTTGAAGTTCAGGAAGAAGTGGTGGGCTGAAATGAAAAATTTTGGAGCAAGCTGAAGACTGCTCACAGACAGATAGACAGACTGATGGGCTGACTGACATTTATGCTGTACTATATGTGCCTGTAAATATGAAGAAGGAAAAAAAGATTGGGGCCCTCTATGAGAAGTTGGAGAACAGCTGTCCAAACTTGGGACTCATTCATGCAACTAATATGACTGCCTCAGTGTTAGCATATCTTGAAACTTTCTCTGACTTCTGATACTAAAAAAGACAAAAAGAAAACACACTGTGTTGTTACCTCCCTCACTGGCCAGTGATGTTTGTATGAATGTTGAACTACCTTGGTGTGAATCCTCCTCTAAAAAAAAACAAATAATAAAAATTAAATTTTTTGTTGTTGTTTTGAAACCCTGGCTTGGACTTTCTGCCCCTTGCCACTCCCCCAAAAAGAAAAGATTACATAAAATGCTGAATTCAGCTCTTTTTACTTTCACAGTGTGCTCACATAATACAGAAGGCTGTAACTTTGCCAGAGCTATCATTATACAATGTTGCTAGAAACAGAGCATGCTGTGCAAAAGCAAACTGGGAAGAACTTCATTTCTTAACCTGAGACTTGGGGGAAATATCTTCTTTTGGTGAGTTCTGGTGAGTATATGGAGCGTTTTCCCAATGACAAATCAACAAAACATGAAAAAGAGCATAGCCTCAGGCTCCAGAGAAACATATCAGAATCTCAGCCTGTAAAATTTTGAAGCTAGTTTTGAGCAGTGTAATTAGAATATAACCTAATAGGAAAAAAAAGAAAGAAAAAAAAAAGTAGTTTCAGCCTACCTTATTTGCAATACCTTTAAAAAAACACCATCTATATTTGGGCTAGGATTAGATGTAGACAATATTTATTTAAGGTAAGAGTTTTGAAAAAAAATAGTCTTATGAAATAATTAAACACTCCTCACAGACAAACCTGAATAATCCACACAATCAGCAATAACAATAGCAGTGTGATACCTTTAGTACTCATATACCTCTCAGCCCAATTGACAAGGGAAAAATTACTTCTCTTCTAACATGGGTAAATCCTTGATGAACAACAGATAATGTCATGAGAAGTTCAGTTCTATTTGACTGTAAATAGTTCCTTATTATTCACTCAGAATTGTTGAAGGAGGGGGGCTTGGCACATACAGGACAATGCTGCTGACTCCCCCGCTTTAAGATAGAAACTGGTAGATGAGACCATAGGCCTGTCTAGAGCCACAGTTCATCTGTAATGGTAGTGTTTGATAAATGCTTCTGAAGAAAAGCAAATAAATCTATCACAATCTATTTCTGGAATCCACATTAGAAATTAAGCCCCAAAGATCTTTTAAAAGTTAATAAATATAATATCTTACAATTTGGATATTATTATTCAATTAAATGTCTAATCCTCCACTGAATCTTGTTAAAACCTTAGTTTCTGTGATAGTCTATTCTGATAAACTCTACAATGAGAATATCTGGAATGGAACTACCATAATTTGCCTCAGATGACAATGGGCACGGTTTTCTATGAACTGCTTTTTCATCATGAAAGATAACTATACCAGATTGCATTCTGAACACAGCTGAACAGCTTGGACTGGAGCACTTTGATTCCACTTTTGTGTATACAACCAGAATTAGAAAAAGAATGTTGAGTGAATCTCAAAAATTACATTGCCAGTAAATTGATCTATATCTGTTTACCTAGACACATTTCTGTGGATGGGTATATTTTTTATAAAACTACCTTTTGAAGGAAAGAGAAATCAAATCATTCAGTGTTTTTGATAACAAATCAAAGACAAGGACATTAGCCAGGTGGTCATGCTTATAGTTCCCTTATTCCTTTCTTGAATGGCAGTTTAGTAAACAGCCATTGTTGGCAAGACATTTCATGCAGAGAAATTCTATGTCCTAACAGTAGTCAGCCAACTGGACAGATGAAGAGAAAAATGATAGACGTTGAGCTAAATGTTTATTGACTTCATGAGTACCTGCTTGTTTAATTCAGTCAAGGAATCTTTGCTCAGCGTCTTTTAAATCAAAACCATTACAGAACTCTGCCTGTGGCTTTAACTTTGTGACAATATAGTACTGTCCATGTGAGGAGAGTGAGTAGACCATCCAGGATTTTAAGTAGGAAAGGTGAGAGCTAAAATGTCTAAAGAGATGGCTCCAATTCAGATGCTGTAAATATATGCTCAGCTTCAGTCCTGATTTTTTGAGATGATAGAGTTAGACAGCTAAGCTTCCCATACTACCATGTCAACCATTTTTTAGCCAATATTTTATGTCAATCCATTAAGAACTCAATAATACCTCACTTCATATCATAAAGGGTAGGAGAGGAAATGAGGAAAAGAAACCCCACCAAACCCAAAACTTTTTACCTTAGTCTCTCAGACTGATGCTTTGGCTTACACAATAAGAAATCCTACCCTATCAAATCAGTGGAGACAGTTTTGGTTGGCAACTGAAACAGTCTACAAGAAGTACAGCAAGCCACAGGTAGCCAATAAAAAGTACTAGCCAGGGAATTTTATTAGAAAGTTGTCAAAGCCTGGGCACCTAACCCAGGTCTATGTTCTTACTTTTCATATTCAGCAAAATAACTTGAACTTCTAAATTCATATGAAAATTCAAGAGCCAAAGTATTAGGAACTTTTTTTCATTGAGGTTAGGCACACAACTGGAAGGTGCCTTTTTAAAAATTAGGTGCATAAACTCATCCAAAAAGTAAAGTTTTGGGTTCTAATCCTGCTCAACCCTAATGGTGCTCATATTTCTGACACCTCCATAACTGTGAGACTCTAGGAAAAAAAAAAAAAAAAAAAAAAAAAAAAAGAGTTGGTCAGTTCTGCAGCCTTCCCTGGAACTCAAGGGACAGAAGAACTAATAGATATTAACACTGTAGCCTCAATTCTGGCATTCTTAACTGGTGAAATTTTGTTTTATATTCTGTGCAAAAAAAGTTGTTCAGGACTGTTGAATCAATATGCCAACATCCGATGTGTTTTGTGTCAGACTCAACATTGTGTTAACTGTTTGAAGAGGACCCCTTGCCTTCACTGTACGTTCCAGAGCCTCTAATTCATGTTGAGGCTTGATTTCTATATCTTCAGTGTAGGCCAGTTTAGGAACAATATCTCCAAGTAAATTCTGCCCACACTCAGAGGGGCCTAATGAGATTTCTCTAGCTCAAACAGTCTAGGCTTTTGAAATTGTTTCCTTGGGCTTAGTTGCTTAAATTCTTATGGTTACTTCTATTCATATCAGTGAGGCACAGAGGCTATACTGTTAGTATGAGCTTCAGGGCTATGGCAACTCAGCTCCATAGTTTTTGAAAGGTCTGGACCACAGGCAGAACACAGCTATATCTGCCTGTTATGTAGATGAACCCTTGCTTTTATTTTGTTTGGCCCTGTTAAACACAGGACATGAGTGTTTCAGGTCTTCTAGCATCTATTTTTGAGTTCTACACAAACCTTTTGGGAGCCTTCTACTAAGCTTGGTTCCTTTATGGCTGTTTTTTTCCCTTTATCACCAATATTTTAGTCTGAGATAATTTTTTATTTGCTTATCTAACTGCTTGCCTCATTTCATTTAACTGTGGTTATGACTTAGGCTTTCAAATATGACCTAATGGAATCTATGAAATAAAACAAAATCTTTTATCATGCATTGTTCATTTTGACCCTGCTGTCTGCAGTACACTGGTTTGTTTTTTAATCTCTAAGATTTGCATTCCTGTTAAGTGATGTAGCAAAAATCAGTGAAGAATATAGTAATTATCTTCATTTGAATGAGTACATTAATGACTGACAATTTATTCTTGTTCAGTAGTAGTAAATGAGTATAGCTGACATTAAAATACTGCATTATTGCATTAAATTTGTGATTTCTCACAGAAACTCATTATATTCCTGTGTATTCCACCTAGAAGGTTTAGATTTATTATTTATGAATTTGATTCCTCCTTCAACATAAAATATTAAGAGTAGTTCTCTAAGCCACTGAAGGAAAGAACTCATTTTCATCTAAGATGTATACAATAGTAAAAAAAAAAAGAAAAGTGAAATAAAACAGCATCATAATCTACTTTTTGCTTTAAGAGCTGAAAACTTTCCTTATTTCCCAGCAAGAACTTTAAAAAGAAACATATTTAGTTAGTTTTATCTAGGCATTCAATTATTAAATTGCTAAAACAGACTGACAGATAAAAGCAGCATTTTCAAGGTTTGTCTGTTTTCCCACTTCCATTATCAAGGTCACAGAGTGGAGTTTGCTGCTGTTTGTCATGCTTCAGAAACGCAGCGATTGCCTGATGAATAAAATCAGAAGAATGACAGGTGCATGGAGTCGGACCTTCGGAAAGGCGTATGTACCTCATTTAGTAAGGATATCAGCTACTCCCAAGGCTCAGATGACTGGAATGGAATTTGTCTTTGATCCAAAGTAAAGAATTGAGAGGACTTAAAAGCAGCATGCTTCAGTGCTGTCGTGCTGTCTGAAACTGCCACTCGACTCCAGCTCTTCCACATTCACACTAATTGACAAAGATCGTGCAATATTTGACTAGTGTCTCCCTTCTAGTCTACAAAGAAAGGAATTCAGCAGTGCTTTTGGTTAAATAGCTCCTGGTAAAAAGTAAGGCACATTATGGGAAAAGAAGCTCTGACTCCTTTATAGTCCGTGCTATGTGTCTAGCTGCTCCATTTCTGCTTTATCAAAATTAATTCATCTGCTCACAGAGGTACAAAGGGGCAAACCTTGTAAAAGGATTAGCATAATCATATTCAAATGAAACTCAATTCTAGACTTTGGCATTTACGAACAAGTAAATTCAAGGAAAACAAAAATGAAGAGTTAAGACTGGAGATAGCAGCACTAGGTACTATCTTCCACCTCTGTCCGTATGAGTGCATGTTAGCCGCGCTGGCTGCATCAGCTTAACAGGTAGTGAAGAACGAGTGAATGCTTTGAATCTTTGGTTATTTCTTAGACTAATTCTTTACCAGTCTCCGTGCCAAACCTGATGCCCATCGTGCCCACACAGGCAGCCTGAGCTCAGTCTGTCTCTGTGACACCACGCTGTTACACTACACAGCAAAATCAGTGTCACACATTGTCGTGCACTGTCGGTGGGTCCTGTCCCAGTTGTTATAGTTCTGAAAAAAATGCCGCTATTGCACATGCAAACACTTTTGAAAGTAATTGTACATCTTTGGCTTTGCACGGAAGGGCTCAAAGTAGAAGAAAGTTAGGAGGCCCTGCCTGATCTTGCCCTCATCTTCACATGCCTACAGTTCTGTGGATTCGTAGGCACTCACACTGACATCTGCTTATCTGCACTGTGTCAGAGGGCTATTGATTTAAACGGTATCAATTATGTCAAAAGTAACTATCCACTCATGTAATTTTGAAAGGAGACATGCAAGAAAAGAGTTGCAATTAGAAATAAGCTTATAATAATCTCGATAACTAGCAGATTTATTAGTGTATACTGTTATTATTAGCATACATTTTGCCATACAGTACTCAAGACTAACCCTCCCTAGTCACAGAAACCAGTGCCTTAATTATCCTTAATATACTTGGGGCCAGGATTTCACTTTTTATAACACATTTGACTGCTCGTTGCTTAAAACTTCCTTTCAGGAACACTTAAATAAAGGGTTTATAGCGCTATAATTTCAATTATAGTCATAAAATACTGAGACAAGATGGGTCTGAGAAAATATCTAATGCCAAAATCTGTTATGAACTCTCTTCAGAAGAATAAATTAATAAGAATTTTTATTTTCATTGTATCACCTCTCATAATGCATTTCAGAAAGACAGAAACAAGCTGTTCTATCTGGAGCTCCTCAACTGCCGTCAGGTAATTTTGAAAGTGATAAAATATGACATTAATGTGATTAATGCCAGCATTTTGAAACAAAACAATTAAAAATAAAGCTGAGTATTAGTTAAAATTCATGGTAATTGCAAACCTTCATTAACACTGCACAGCTGAGGACATTAGATAAAAGTCTTAAGAACTGCTTGTTTTTCAATCAAGCCCCTGCTATTGAGTGTTTTGTAAATAGTAATTTATTATCAACTTGCAAGATAGTTCCTAACGTCCTTAAATCACTTAAAATTTTAATCTAAGCTGTTTTCTTTAGTTTGTTTTTCTGTTAAATGTAAGAAGAGCAGAGGTGCTGGATTTCAATGGCAGAAGAGAAATCTGAAATGGTTATTATTCCTAAGAAAACTGATAACATCAGAACAGAAGCAATCTTGTTGCCACACTACTTTAGCATAATGAAACCTGGCAGAGTAGCATCTGTTGTGTTTTAAAGCCTGAGTGGAGACATTTCCCTGCTACCTCTGATTGATACCAGAGATCCATCACTCAGTACAGAGGCTGAGCACAGCTAATGTATTTTACTGGTATCTTATTCCATCCGTATTTGACAAGGGGTAAGATAAACATAGCGACATATGAACATGGTACAAAACTTGAAAGTATGCTCTCTGTTTTTAGGGGTTTGTGTTCATTTTTCTCCCCCCCCCCCCCCCCCCCCCGAGGGCATGATTATTTAAGAAAAATAGAATACGACAATTAAATCATTTTGAATGGACAGTTTAGCCCTAATCTGTTAATATCACTCAGCAGTGCATGGTGTTCTCTCCTACATCATACGACAAGGTACAGCTTCACAAGGCCCTCCATTCTCATTTGGACAGCAATAGTCTGTGGCACTGTGTTACAACCCTAAAAGAGTAGCTAGGAGTTTGCTAGAGAATTTGGAAGTTATAAGCATTTCCCAGTCTTGAACAAAACAAATCCAAATTTGGGTAGTACTGCTGCTGCAGAATGCAAACCTCCTACAAAATGATGGATCCTCTTACTTCTGAATTTCTCTAACTCTTTTTGGACTCACATGATATTTAGGTAGAGAAAGAAGAGACTGGTGATTTTACTTTGACAGGTCACACTTATGAGAATGACACTGGAGTACTGTATACATTCTATGTTTCTAAATTATATTGTAAAAAGACAAATAATTTTTTGAAAAAATAAAGTGAATTAAGAGCTAGGAAAAGCATTATATATTGAAAAACTTAGAGTTCCATCTGCTTGGTTAGTTTAAAAGACTTATTTCATAAATCTTTTTGGGGCAAGTGAATGCTATGTCCCAAAGGGCTTCATAACCTAGAAGGGAAAGGGATTAAAAGAGCAAATAGCAGGGAGCTGCAGACAAATGAATTAAAATTAGAAGAATACATTTCAAACTGTGAGAGAGATTAGTTGCTGGAAGAAAATCCCCAAAATTACCAAGGGAAGAGCCAGTTCCCCAACTTTTTATGTATTTGTATTAAATCTAGTTTCCTTTCTAAAAGAAGACATGCTACAGTCAAACATGCTATTTGGCAGGGAATTAGGAAGATCTGAGGTGTAAAGCAATTCAGACTAGATTATCTAGTTGCCCATTACAGTTCTAACCTTTATAAAACTATGAAATATTCAGTTATTGTGTTCTCTTTGGCTCTTCTCACAAGCATTGACAAAGGAGCATTTGCTTGGCTGCCGTTAGATGTTACACTGCATCCAGCAACACACTTCATAGCAGAAGAAACCTAAGACCATTTAGTGTTACGGGGACGTCATTCCAAATATGCAGCTTCTTGTTTGAAATGGATCATCCCCTGGAAGTGATGTGAAGCATGTGAAAAGACAAGCTGCTTCTTTCATGTTTCCATGAATGCAGAAGATCCTTCTTGTCTGTCTATTGCCGCTGGATTTATGATACAGAACACATCGAGCTATTGTAGAACCTGTCCTGAGGTAGCAGAAATTATAATTCCTTGGATCTGACAGTTGCTATCTACCTCTATAGTAAATAGCTCCTTTGATATATTATAAAGTAGAGTACAGCAAGATTTGTTCGATGTTTTGAATTACCAGAGAAGCAGATCTGGACTGAGCTGATAAAAGCTCTTTGTTCTATTTCTCTTTGCAGTAAATCACAATACAATACTCAACACAGTAACTATATTTGATGTCAGCATGTTTTGCTTTCTTTCATAAATGTATAATTGCTGAATATGCTAATTTGGTCTATCTAATATTTGGTTATGGAGAAAAAACAAATACATCTGATAAAAAAAAAAAGCAACAGAAAAAGAAAATCATAGTTGATAACTAACACAGCCATTTCACTGCAACAATAAAAACATCAACAACAAATCAGAAGGCTAAACTCAGCCTTACCGTAGTTTGAAGTGGGGTAACTGAAGACACTGGAGCTGTATTTATATCAGGCCTAGACATGGATAGGACATGATAAAGCATTTGCAGGTTTTCTGACTGATAGAAGGATAATATAGTTGTGCCTACTCCTGTTTCTTATAGACATTGTGGAAGGTTCTTATATTTAGGTAGTGAGAATATATACAACATTTAAAGGAAAGGCAAGATACATTCAGGTATTCATCAAACATATTTCATTCCCACCTCAGTGGGATCAACTGTTTGTCTTCTGACTGGAACAAAAATGTGTATAGGCAGGAGATGTAGTACTAGAAAGCTATTGAACTAAATGTGTCCTTGTTACAATGTTTCCTTTGTCTTTCAAAGGGACTTCAACGGTTTATGAGTAAAATGTATGAAAAGAAAAGACCCCAACCTTGTTGACAATCCAAGCCAACAAGAAGTTAATATATGCTATTGCAAGTTACTGACATTAAAAAAAAAAAAAAAAAAAAAAAAGCTTTAAAAAGTACTCTATTCACTTGGCAAGAAGGATTACATTGAAAAAAAAAACCAGTTGGCAGCATTTCTGTTTTGTTCAGCCAGGAACCAGAAGCTATTGAGAAGTTGATAGTTATCAGGATAAACATGTCCTCTTTTCCAGTTATCTCTATTTATTATACATGGTTTGATCACATCCATTGTCTGGTAGTATCCATCATGTGCTATGTATACTTTTTCTAAGAGTATATATCACTGCTATCTTGGGCACAAATCATCACTGATAAAAGAGGAAAAACAGAAAGTAAAAAGCAGGAAGGGAAAGCTAGAACGTACAGCATACACTGTGTTGTCTGTTGTTGACTTGCAAATATCTTTAGAAGACAAGGAAGATATTAACAGTCCGAAGACACTAAGAATTTCTGTTCTTTTAAGGTAAAAACTTATAATCAAAGTGAAAACCCGTTTGTACACAGAACTTTAAATAAACTGGTTTTTTAAGTAAAGTAAAATTAAGCTATGTATTAAAATACCATTTTAATTTAATTGTAAGAAACATGCAGATAGGAGAAAGTTAGTAGATCACTGCAGTATTATCTCTTTTGAGGTATGGCTTCTATTGGCAACAACAGTATAACCAGTATTGGTATGATATGATTTTGGGGTTTTTTGGAAAAGTCATAGAAACAATGAAAGTTTCCAACATTTATGGCACAGTTTCCATTTAGCATGATGCTTATCAGAACATCACTTTGAATCATATTTTATCTATAGCTGTCATTAGATTTGTTTGGCAATGATACCAAACTGAGTGGGGAAGTAGTCACTTTGGAAGGGAGAGCCACCCTGCAGGAAGACCTTAATAGGCTGGAAGAGTGGGCTACCAAGAACCTTATGAAGTTCAGCAAGGACAATGCAAGGTCTTGCTCCTGGAAAAATGTAATCCAGGACTGCAGCACAGCCTGGGATCTACTTGGCTGGGGAGCAGCTCTGTGGAAAGGGACCTGGGGCTCCTGGTGGACAGCAAGCTCAGTATGAGCCAACAGTGTGCTGCTGTGACGAAGAAAGCCAACAGGATGCTGGGTTGCATCAACAAGGGGATCACCAGCAGAGATAAAGAAGTCATTACCCCACTCTACCCGGCACTTGTCAGGCCACACCTGGAGTACTGTATTGTGGTCCGTGCTATACAAAAAAGCTGTGGACAGACTGGAGAGGGTCCAGAGAAGAGCCACAAAGGTGATCAAAGCACTAGGAAGCCTGCCATATGAGGAAAGGCTGAGAGAACTGGGTTTGTTCAGCCTTGAGAAAAGAAGGCTTAGGGGAGACCTTATCACCATGCTCCAGTATTTAAAGGGTGGCTACAAAGAAGATGGAGACTCCCTTTTTACAAGGAGTCACATGGAAAATATGAGAGGTAATGGCTGCAAGTTACTCCTGGGGACATTCTGACTGGACACGAGAGAAAAATTTTTCACAATGAGAACAATCAGCCATAGGAATAATGTCCCCAGGGAGGTGGTGGATTCCCCAACATTGGACACTTTTAAGATCAGCTGGACAGGGTGCTGGGCCATCTTGTCTAGACGGTGCTTTTACCAAGAAAGGTTGGACCAGATGACCCCTGAAGTCCCTTCCAACCTCGTATTCTATGGTTCTATGACATATTTTATTTTAAAGTTAATTGAGGTCAGTGCCCCCTTAAGCAGTTGGTGCATACTGTCATTTCATTGCAAGGACCAAGAGCTTTTGAAGAGTCTATTGCCTTTACGCGTATTTGCTTCTATGCCATTTGTGACAATACAAGCACTTAATGTAAAATTTTCTCATACGTGACGGGCCATGATGGGTTCAGATGACACTGAACACTCCATCTCCTCTGTCACGGAACTGTGCCATTCACAAGCTAAGTATTTTTCTTGACACTTGAAAGCATTTTTTTTCAGAGATTATTAAGATATCTCTACACTGTAAGATAGGAAGAGGCAGGGTTCACAGACATATCTGGCTTCTCTCAGCATAAGCTGAAGTGAAGCATCAAATGCATGAAGATTAGTGCAGTTTTCCATCTTTATAAGAGTAAGAACTGCCTACAGGCTCACCACACATGGGAAATCCCCCATCAGTCAAAGGCACCAGGGGAGAGAATGAACCACGAGAAAACCATCCAGACAAAAGTTAAGGCTTAACTTGCTCACTTGCCGCTCTGGAGCATGCTGTGCAGTGACCTTTTACAAGCAGGTCAGAGGACAAACAAGAAATTTCGGTCATGTAATTTCCAGGATAGGAAATACAGGAAAAAATTATCAGGAAAAAAAAGCATCGACTTGTGACCATAACAAAATTGTACTTGGAAGGCAATGCCAGTGGTTGCAAACAATATAAGAAGCAGAAAATGTAAAGATTATTGCCTCAAGAATGCTGCTACTTAAGAATGCCCAATTTTGTTTTCTAATAAACTTGTTGTAATAATTCATAACATTCCAGGGCCCACAAGCTGCAGAAGGAGATTGTGTCCTTTTCAGAAGATAAATGAGTGGACAGATTTTGGACTAATATGTTACCAATTCTAAGTTTATTTACTGCATTTACAATTCTTATAGCTTTGAAAAAAGATAAAATCAGGCAGGAACAAGCCTAGCATATTAACTCACAAATTAGGACAAATGACACAATCAGAACAAAGCTCTTCATTTCTTTAGTATCTCAGATGATTTAAAGCTAGACAATTTTAAAATCTGCTCAGATAAGGGGTGTTTTTTGTGCAATCGTTCAAAAAAAAAAAAAAAATTAGAAACAGATTTGTCTTACAGTTCAGGAAACCAGAAATTTTCTGCCACGTATCCTGGCATAAAGTTGCACTAGGAACACTTAAATAACTTGAAAATAAATACTTTTAAGTTGAAAATAAATACTTTTAGAAGGTGTTGTTTTTTTTTTTAATTAAAGACATGAAAAATATAAAGTTTCAATAGTTTTTATTTGGCTCAAAATACCATAATGCCTTTTTAATCATATTGCATCCAGTACAAAATAAAACTAATCTGTCCTGTGCTAGGTAGCTATAACTTCTTGTTTGCACTACATGTAGGGACATTAGCCAAATTCTAAAAGTATGATCTCAAGACTAATTTCTATTTGAATGATGCTTTCTCCCAAACTCGGTTTATTCCATTGTGGCAATATGAAGCCATACTTTTTTTTCCCCCAAATGCTTGCTATTAATTTTATTATTTATTGAAAAATAATTTTTAAAGTACATTGAAGTACTGTGACAGGCTGGTCTGATTCAGTGTTTACTCTGCTTTGATCAAGAGTGACTACAACTAGTGACCCTCCAGGGTCCTTTCCAACCTGAATGATGCTCTGATTCTATGAGTGATTAATCCTGAAAACCTCTGCAGAATAAATTAGAACACTATTCCCATCCCACTAGTCAAGATGAGGAATCCAAAGAGTTAAGTGACTTAGGGCAATATCAGTCCTTGTCAAAGTCAGGTTTTAGTCCCCAGAGTTGCCCTATCTTCATTCAAAGAGACAACACCACACACTGACACTTTAAGAATGTTTTATGTAAAACTCAAAAGAAATTAAGACTGTTTCAGATGATTACCCAGAAGTTTTGATCTCTACTGAACTGAAACTTTGGAATATGACGAGGTATTGAACAAGAAGCAATGATAAAAAGACTCTTGCAAGGTCAAGGTTCTAGAAAAATAACTGAAAATATTCAGAGACATGGAAACACAGTGAGTTGGCATCTTTCCTTTGCTGGAGTTCTGTTCCTAAATTTAGGTTGACTTTCTGTGGCAGAATCCCTAAAAGTAGTAGAAAGGTACACACCTCCTCCCCTCCCTTACGAGATTATCAAACAATCTCAATGATTCTTGCCATAGGGAGATGCTTTCTGACTGGCACAGGGCATGTCAGCAATACCTAATCAGTGTATACCTGTTTTATTAACCTTTTGTTTCTTTGTTTCAGTTTAAGAGCTGTTCTCTATGGTCAGTGTAAAATAAACCATGAAGACAAGTAAAGGGGCATGGGACTGCCTCAAATAGTTGGGTAATTATTCTGTATCTGCGGTGTATTGCTCATTCAACCACACAGAAAAAAAAAAGAAAAAAGAAATCTTAGTGGTATTTACCAAAAATAGTACATGCACCTCCTCTATTATAGTAGCAAGAAACAAAATCCCATGATTAGATGCATATAATAACTTATGTGTATCTAAAAATTAAAATATGTATAAATTATTATGCATATTTATTATACATAGTTATTATATAAATACATTATTATTTATAAATATGTATAGTATAGTGTATATTCAGTATATAGATAAATAACATGTACCCCATAATAAATACGCCCCAGTATTTGCCCCAGAGCATACAGAAAACATTCTTTATATTTAACATACATTTATTGCAGGTATTTCATGTTGTAATACACGTGGATGAGGATTTTTTATCTCTTAAATTTTTTAATGCAAATTACTGTTTTGCTTCTTGTATTCCTGTATATACCATGTAAGAGCAGATTCTCTCTAGTTTAAGGGTTAAGCTCCTTAGAAAACAGTCTTGTGGCACTTCTAATTAGGTCTATATTTTTTGGTCATTCTCCTGAATGTGGCTGACAAAGGTACCAGATGATTTTTGCTATGTGCTCCTTCAGTAATTGTTCAAGTCGGTGATCTTACAGAGACCTTATCCTCATTACTCCAAATGGGGGTCACATTACAGGTTTTCTACACTAAAGATCAGTACGGTACAGCTCAACTTCTTAGAAATACTTCTATCCTATTCTAATTAGAAAATTGAGGAAATTAAACATATTGAGCCTGAATCTCGTAACATAGGAGGGAACTTGAAGATAATTGGAAGAATGTAGCAGTGCCATCCAAATATTCTCATTTTAACAAATGCCAATTAAAATCAGAGATATTATAAGCTGAAAGATATTTTTTCTTTAAAGTCCAGCAGCCTATGATTCTTTGTTGATGAACTTGGCTCAGTACCTAGAAGGAAAACCATCTCCAAATTAGAATAAAGGTATTCTGAACCCTTAAATGAACATATTTACACTGTTTCAGTCCATAGATATTCAATCCCCACTTAACTAGGATAATGGTTGAGCAAGTTTTTAGCACAGTTTTATCTCATGGTTATATGCAGTTCTTTGCATTAACAGAAGGAAGGGAATATAAACAAAAAGAATCTAAAACAACAAAAATGACAAAATCTATTAATTCCATGATAAGGTATGTCTCCATATCCAAAGGAGAAGTTGAGTATGATTGAAAGCAGTGTAATAGCTGGGCTGGAGTCAGAAAATTTATATCAGTGCCAAATCAATTACAGGTTGCAGGTGTCCAGAATTAATTAAAATAAATTGCTATAAATCAAGCATACCTGCCATGAGTGGAGAAAAGCAGAAAAGAAAGTCAAAATAAAAAAGTATATTTTTTTAATAGGGAAATGTCTCTTCTCAAACTCCATTAAAGTGTGCTTCATTTTTAGAAAGGGATTCATACCAAATGACTTTGTTGTATCTGATGTTTATACTTTCTGTGTTTAAGATTAAAGAAAATACAGCTAACAGACATTAAAATAACCTGAATTCTATACTACACAAACAGAAGCTTTGGTGCAGGTAAATAAATATTAATTGATACTTGCAAGTATACAGAAAAAAAAAAATATGGACAAATATTTAAGGATCCTAAATGTTAGAAACCATACATATAAAAGTGCTAATATGTAAATAAGTATGAACATTTTTCAATACTATTCTTTGTCATTAAAAATTGTTAATTTGTGAAGTCATATCAAATAGACAATTCAAAGGTCAGAAAAATTGCTGTCCTATAAAAATTCCTACAAAAACACAGAAGTCCAATAACTGAAATAATGCAGTGTGTTTTCCCAAATTCTAGGAAAAGGATTGGACAAAGTCAACTTCTACATCTACAAAGTTCCAAGGACAATGAATTGCAATACACGTGACAGAAGTCACAGCAACGTTGTTTTCACTGTAGTGGGTGACTTTCCAAACTAAAAATGTTTGTGAAATATATCAGTTTCCAGTGGTTCAAAGATCTGTCTGAACATCCAATACATCAGAGCCTTGCTTCTTCCTTTCTCTGAAGTTAAATTAAAACTTAAACTGTAACCAAAAAAAAAAAAGATAAAAGAAGAGCAGATAAAATTCCAGGAAGATGGAAAAAAGAGAGAGAAAAAGCAGAACTCCAGACAAGTATACATGCTCTGCTATAATTACAGCAGGATGAAGAACAGAGTATTAGGGAGTGAATAAATCTGATTCTGCAAGCTTGCAGCCATGAATGTGAAGGTCTATTTGAGTAATTGAGGCAGGAAAGTCACTACTATTTGGAATGCTCTTCAAATAGAAAGATCTTAGGTCTGTGCCCAAGACTCTATGTGGATTTACTCTCACAGAAAACTGCATTTGATGGTGAGGTCTTGAAGATGGGATTTGTCTTATCTCAGCTACTTAAGAGTGTTGTGTCTTGTCTAAACTACGTGTCTGGTTCTCTCTCCTATAGTGAGCAGACAGAAATAAGCATATCAGGACAATTCACATCACTAATCTTGGAAGGGTATTTTGGGCTGAGTGCAACACTCTGACCAGCTTGTGCTTTACTGTTTACGAAAAGACAAGATGACTAGCTTAGAAAAAGAGCCCATCTTCTGGATTGCTAAAGCCTGGTGTGACTCAAACCCTCAGTTTCTGCTGAGAAAAGGAAAGTAAAACCTGTTTTGCCCAAAGTGGAGCATGAGGCAATGCAAAAATCAGAGACATCACAGTTCCTCTGCTGACAAAATCACACCTGCAGGACCCGTGGGGCCCATTAAGCTCGTGAAATGCCTGCTCATTATAGCCATTCCTCCACAGACACTCTCCTGCAGTCTGGGCACAGACTGAGGAGGATGCCATCAAGAAGCTGCTGCTGCTGAACACTTGCGTAAAACACACAAAGATACTCAAATCATTATGAAAGGGCTACATAACATCTGAATGAAAAGCTGGGCTGACAGTGGATATCAAAATGAATCCAGTGCACTTTCTGATTTTCACAGACTTCTGCTTCTGATCCTTACTAATATTTAAATCAGGAAATGCGAAAAAGTGTATATGTGTATATATATATAAAAGCACATAATATGTATGAGTGTGTATGTATATATACATATATGTAACATGCCTAGCATTTTTTATTAAAACAATTGTTGTGCTGTATTTTAGTCGTGACTGCACATTACTCAGATGGGTGTTACATCAATAAAAACTATTGTTTTTTTTTACATCCTGTGATATTTGGTTAAATGTGTTTTTTTAATTGATAGCGTTTATGAATACAAAAGGGATGCCTACTAAGACAGGGCATTTAGTCCAAGATAACTGAAAGGGAGAAAAACAACAAAAGAGCTTGATGGTGAGGAGAGGAAGGCAATTTCTGTTGTGCATGGGAGCAGAGGGTGAGAGAAAAAGACGCTGGAGTCAAGGAAGATGAGGCGGTACTAGCTACAACACCCCCAACACTCACAAAAGCATCTCAAAACACAGTGTGGAAACCTCATGTGTGTCTGAATTGCATGCAGGGATGGTACAGGCCTGTAAATTCCCTCTGGCTTTTGCTGTGTGGTACATGACACATGCAGTCCCTTCTGCCTGACAGAAGTGTCAATAAATTTAGTTACCTATGCTATCTTGAAGAGGAAAAGGGGTGAGAAGAAAGCATTGTAAAAAGAGAGCTACCTACCAAAAGTAGTAAGTCTAGTCAAGAAGCTATTAGCAATGAATTTCCTTAGTTACCTGTGCTACAGATCCAAGAGCCCAGCTTTTGAACTGGCTTTTCAGGTAAGTTAACTGAAAGCACATACACTTGTAAAACAAGGGGATGACAGCGGAGAATGTGAGAAATCTGTAAAAGAGATGATGAAAGGAAGACTAACAACTCAACATTATAACATGTCAGCTAGTAGACAGTCTCACTGAATCGGTTTAGTGGAGACACAAAATACTAGAAACCTTGTGACCGGGGACAATGATTCTGGCCGGTTTGGGGGTTTGTGTACTGTAAAACATCTATGAGTTTCATTTGCTTCTAGATTTCTGGTTTGAAAGAGGAAACATTATGTGAGTCAAACCTGGGTACCACACAGTCTGAGTTACAGCCTCATTTTTCTGCTAGCTTGTTTCACTCGGCTCCCATTCACACATGGTTTCTCAGGGCATAATTTGGCCTCAGATCTCATCCACCAAATCAAAGCTTCGTATTGTTTTTTAGAGGCAACACACACAGAGGCAGATAGATAATAAACCTGCATCGTAGTTACAACCTGTGCCTGAAGATTTTTAATAAAATGTTGCAGATTAAAATGACTGTTCTCATATATCATCATTAATGTGGTAAATGGCTCCCATGACCCTTTGCCTGTCTATAAATCACAAACTATGAAGATGTACCAGGACGATCAGATCAGTCAGTGGACATTTAATTAAGTGCACAGTTTTTCAAGCTTCTATTTATAAACAAGCAGAAGTAATTTTTCTCCTGCAGTTGAAAATTAGAGTCTAGATGAAGGTTTAGATTAAGATACTTTTTTCTGGATTATATGTTTAACCAAGAAATGTGCTCACATTATCTCACTGAAAAAGCGCATATCAAATCCTACAATCTTTTATGGACAGTGTTTAGCATTTAAAGAAAGTCTGATAAGAGCTTCAGCATGTGTCAGAGAAAATATTTCTGTTGTTTCCATGTGTCATATTTAATATCAGTCTCACTAATACCACTAATAATACTTCAAAGTCTTTCATTATGCTGTGCTTGTGTCTCATGACAAGCAACGTGTCCTGGGACAAACTGCCAGTGCCAACTTTTCTACATGGAAAACATAAGCTTTTCATCTTGACTTTTGGAATTTAAATAATGAATTACATTTCTTCCACAAAGAATGACACCTGCTTACATAAGCAGCATTTGTTGTACCAACTTGCATCCTCATCTGGGAACTGCATGTGCCTAGCACAGTGGATGCTAAAAGCATTCATATCAAGTGTGTTATTTGCACATTTTTGGTAGTTGAATTGTTATAACAAAAAAAAAATTTCTTGGGAAAAGAACAAACGCAATTTTATTCATTCCTTTCCATTCAATTTTCTGCCTTTGTTTGGATTATGAAATAGCATTTTATGAAATTGTTGATCTCAATTCAGATGTTAGTAGACAAAGTTAAAAGACTATATATAGATCAGTCACATTTATGTTCCGATACCTTTTGGCTAAAAACTAACAAACCCATAAAATGATAAGCAAAGTTGTTGTTCAATATTTGTGATCCTCTGATTTTACCTGAATTCAATTATTCACCGTCCTTGATCTTTCTCTCCTGACTTTGAATAAATTACATTCATTCAAATATAACATTTTTTCTCTCTATAGACCTGGGATAGAAATCCCCTGGGATAGTTTTAAATGCTAAAAATAATCAGCTGGGATAATATTCAGTCAGATATTTCAGTTTCTTCACCATGTTTTGGGCTCAGCCTATGAATCTTTTAATGGGAAACTGGTATTTCCTACAAAATGAAAAAGATGCCAGTTTGCAGTGCTTTAACTGTTTCTTGTTTTGGCCTTGTCTGATGGTAGTTCTTTGCTTATGGTCAGTTTACTGTTAAGAATGTGGCAAGAGCAGCAGTTTGTAATTTGTCAAGATTCCTTGAGACTTCTTTTAGTTGCTTCAGTAAGTTTAATGCCTATCCACAGAGTCCCTTGTCTAGAATCCTTCCTATTGATCAAAGTCCTCTATTTGCTAAGTGCAAAATCCAACGTAACATTATACGGATAATAATGTCGCAGAGCAATCTACCACAGAGCTCTGCAGAGTGCTGTTAAGAACCTGGGGCATGGATACTCATTTTTTCAATCACCCTGCTATGAGAACGATAGCAGTTGAAGAGAAATTCCTAAGCTTCCAGAATGTGCATTAAAAGTATGGCAGATGTGTGGGTTTTTTCCTAGCAAGGTTTCAACATTGTACTAAAGAACATTAAGCCACAATCTAGCATGAGAAATTCCTGTCCTCAACATTTAAGGAGAAAGGAAACTGCTTCTGAAGCCCTGAATCAAGAGCTTTAAAGCAGAGTATGTTTTCCTGCACTTTGTGTTCACTGAAGAGTCACTTCTTTTTTTGGATGAGCTATTCTTGATCATTCTCAACATTCTTTCATGTTTTCCTCCATTTTTTACTTGAAATGTCTATTGTGGAAAAAAGAATGCAAACCTTGTTTTTTGCAATATTACCAGTTGTATTGGGTTTATGTGGCAAGGTTTTGGTAGCAGGGGAGTTACAGGGGTGGCTTCTGTGAGAAGCTGCTAGAAGCTTCCCCCATGTCCAACACAGCCAATGCCAGCCGGCTCCGAGACGGACCCACCACTGGCTAAGGCTGAGCCCATCAGCAATAGTAATAGCATCTCTGTGATAACATATTTAAGAAGGAAAAAAAAGTTGCAGCGGGCACAGAAATGGCAGCCAGAGACAGGAGTGAGATATGAGAGCACCAGCCCCGCAGCCCCCCAGGTCAGTGCAGCAGGAGGGGAGGAGATGCTCCAGGCGCCGGAGCAGAGATTCCCCTGCAGCCCGTGGGGATGAAGACCCTGGTGAGGCAGGCTGTCCCCCTGCAGCCCAGGGAGCTCCACGGGGGAGCAGATCTCCACCTGCAGCCCGGGGAGAGAGGACCCCACGCCGGAGCAGGGGGATGCCCGAAGCAGGCTGGGACCCCGTGGGAAGCCCGCGCTGGAGCAGGCTCCTGGCAGGATCTGTGGCCCCATGCAGAAAGAGAGGAGCCCACTCTGGAGCAGGTTTTCTGGCAGGACTTGTGACCCCATGGGGGAACCAAGCTGGAGCAGTCTGTGCCTGAAGGACTGCAGCCCAGGGAAGGGACCCACCCTGGGGCAGTTCGTGAAGAATTGTAGCCCGTGGGAAGAACTCACATTGGAGAAGTTCATGGAGGACTGACTCCCGTGGGAGGGACCTCACGCCGGAGCAGGCAAGAGTGTGATAAGCCCTACCCCTGAAGAGAATGAAGCGGCAGAGACAACGTGTGATGAACTGACCCCAACCCCCATTCCCTGTACCCCTGCACTGCTGGGGGGATAGATAGAGAATCCAGGAGTGAAGCTGTGCCTGGGAAGAAGGGAGGGGTGGGAGGAAGTGTTTTGAGATTTGGTTTTATTTCTCATTACCCTACTCTGATTGATTGGCAATAAATTAAGTTAATTTTCCCCAAGTTGAGTCTGTTTTGCCCTTGACAGTAATTGGCGAGTGATCTCTCCCTGTCTTTATCTTGACCCACGATCCTTGTTGTATTTTCTCTCCCCTGTCCAGCTAAGGAGGGGGGAGGGATAGAACGGCTTTGGTGGGCACCTGGCCCACCACACCAGTGAAATGCTTCAGTTGCTTCTGTAATTAAACTGTTAATTTTGTACTATCGTGAAGGCTCAGCTAGTTCAATAGATGATAATAATTTTGTCATAAAATATTTCCTTTTTCAGATGCTTTTAAGGCACAATTAATTATATAGTTTTGATACTTTCCTCTAGCTTAAGAAAGTATTTGCCTGATTTTCTTTTGTCTTCCACGTAAAAGTTGAGCAGAATTTTAATGTAATTATCTGTGTCTAGAGTATCCTTCCCTTCAAATCCTTCTCCAGTCTACCCTCTAGCCATTCTTTTAGCCAAGCGCTTCTCAGATGGGGCTAATAGGGCAGTCTGTCTGTCTGCAGCCTCCTTGTAATAAGGTCTGACCCTTTGTTACTGTGCTCATGACGTGATACAGACTGGTACTTTAAGGACTACTGGGAAGCTCCAAACAGAGAGAAATTTAATTGCCAATGTTACATTCTGATAATGCTTAAGTACTGACAATATATTGACATGATATGTAAAAATAATAAACTTCTTAGAGCTCATTTCTTTCAGTTTGATCAATTAAGGAAGTCTGTAAGTCTGAAATGGTTGCAGGAAGAATCAGATTTGGTTTTGGGCAGACATCTTTGAAATATTAGCAAGCAAGCAAATGCCTCCTAAAATCATGTCACAGTTGGAGACTATAGTGTGGATAGAATAATAAATAATAATCATGGTTAATGCAGTTATTTCTGAACATGACAGACAACTGACTCTTTTTTACCATGTTTTTTCACTGTCTTAATAATTCTGGATACAGGACCTGGGAGCAAGGACAGAAGCTCAGTGACTTGATTACGCTTGATTAAACCTTGGGAAGCTACTCACTGGACAAAAGACCTGACTGTAGAAAAAACTGATTTTTATTAAATCAAATGTGCAAAAATTATAAGGAATTTGTATCTCAAGAAAAAGGAGAAACTTACCAGTGGAAAAGGGCTTCAGAACTAAACTAGATAGATAAATAAACAGTTTGAAAATTATCACAGAAATCAGAAAAGAGGCTATGATAGAGGGAAAGGGCAATATACAGAAAGGTAAACTAGGTTTTGCTACACACTGAAAACCAAATGATGTATTGCATAGGGAGTTAAAGCAGGGGGAAAGAACCGTTGTTTGGGTCATTTGAAAGGAAGACAAAATGAAGTGTCTAAATTACAGTACTTTCTCAGTTAATGTCCTTCAATTCATGTTGAATAGAATGAATCGAGTATAAAAACAAGTGTTACTCTGAATAAAAGAACCCTCAGAATATAGGAGATAATACCCAAAGTTATCCTTTGGCTTTTCTCAGCTGACCTCACATCACCGAGAAGTTAACCATATGTACCACTAAGGAATATGCCTGGCTCCAAAGAGAAACATACTGTCCATGGAAAGAAAAGCAGCTGAAGACTGGTCCTCTGAAAATGAAATCATATGATACATCGAGGTAAATAGAACCATCTTTTTTTGTGTATTTACAAAACAGATGAGGTAAAAAGGGGAGTAGGCCTTCCTCTCTGCAGTAATCTGGAGAGGAGCTACCAGCAAGGTACAGTTATCTATTTCTAGGCCTTTTGTGCAATCAAGCATTTTGAGACCAAACAGATGACAGGGCGAGAATGGTGCCACAAGTTCAAGAATATAGGCAATATGCTTTTTATGTGTTCACAAAGCTGTGTGAATGGTAGTACAGTAAATGCTACATAACTGTCATTAAAAAAAGGGCCACAATAATTCCCATGTGTGAGTTTAATTCCAATGACTTGGTAGAAGTCTTTTTTTTTTTAAATTTTATGTCTTATTTCCTAAAATGATACTCCATTCCTGAAAGCAAATTATCTACATTTAAAAAACCCCACAAAAATCAACGCACACTCAGAAGCAAACAGTAACAGACAGACAGGGGTGAAATTAGAATGGCTTAATTACAGAATTAGAAGTTAAATAATTGAGGATATGATCTGCAAATGAACAGTGTTCCCTATTCTATTATCTGACCTATGCACAGTCAGTTTTATTACACAGTTCTCTATACTCTGGGGTCCTGTTGGAAGTGTCTGAATTAGTTTATTTCAATATTATGTTTACACAGTGACTTTTTTTCATTAATATTATAGGGCAAATTACATTCAACAGAACAGGAAACCCCTTGCTAAGGAATAAATGAATTTTAATAAATAAGGATTCATTTACTGCTGTAGTTGCAAGTATTTCTTTTTATAGAAGTTTGTATTAGACACAAGGGATCCTCTTCAGTACAAAATCTGGATTATACTTTCTGGTATATGCTTTTATCTAAGTGTCACATGAAAGTGCAGTTGAGCCATAATACAGAAATCAAACATCAAGCAGGAATCATGTCTTAAAGGAAAAAGCACATGTGCTTAAATTCAACAGTCTGAATCGCAGGAGTCTTTTAAGCAGACATAAGAGTTTAGAAACCACTGTGTATTAAGGGAATATCAAAGAAGATGTATGGTATCCCTGAGTGGGTATTCAGTGGACAACAAAGGACTATCATATTGGCCTTGGTCCTGAAAAGGGGCACAGAATGAAAACCCCAAACAAAACAGACCAACACAACTACAATAATACTCTCTGCCTTGCATACCCAAGTGAGGAAGTATTGAAAAACTGATCTAAGACAAAATCACCACTAAGGGGAATATGGTGGTAAAAACTTCAACTGATAGACCTTTCTGAATGTTGCACTTAGCTCTTGAAGTAGTAGGAATTTTAAGTCCCCACAAATACTACTTTTCATCTGAAGGATATTCAGTACAGAGGTAAAGTATATGGTACCAGTCATGGCTAATTGCTATTAAAACCAAGAACTCACAGTAAAAAACAGCATCTGTGTTGTCATATAACCCAGGCAATGTAAACACAGAAGGTCTTTTACTTCCCATGTTTTTACCTAGAAAAAAAATGTACTAAGTATTATAATTGCCATTACAAGGTTGTCAGAGCAAAATTAGTGCATGGTGTGCTCTGTGACACGGATTGTTCAGAGCTTGCTGATGCATGAAATCGGAATGAGGAGAAATGCTAGAATGAGGAGACAGGCTGAGAAAGATTTGTCTGCAGCTGCAGAGATGTCAGCCATGAAGTTTGAGCTGTTTAGCATATTTTCTCCTGAAGCCACTTAAGGTCTAAGGTAAATTAAAGGTACATTAATGTTAATAATTTTTTACCTTTATTTATTGGAATGTTTGCTTACAATATAAGGGATTTCAGTTTCTGAGTTGTAAAAGATTCTGTATATTTCTGTGTTAAATAGCATGCTACTTTCAATACATCTGCTAGCAGCTTACAAACACATGGCTTTGGCACCTTGTTTTACTTTTCTATAAGACTGTAGGCTGACTTTCTTTTGGAAAGAAAACTAGACCTATCCATTACAGATTCTAAAAGAAGATTTTTAACATCTAAATTATGTTCATTATTTAGATTGTTAAAGCAACCACAGTAGGGTTTGTGCTGCAGAGAAAATAAAGAATCCTTCAAAGAAATGGCCTGTTTTCTTCAGTTCAATGTCTTTAAAGTCCAAAAATGCTACTCATCAAAAGGTAAACTTTATGCAGAAAGGAAAATTTTGGGATGGAGAACAACAATTGCACCCACAACTCAATCCCAAGTGAGTCACTGATTCTTAAACCCATACATGAAGACAGAAATCCAGGGCGACGCATGTTACTGTTGTTGCAGTGCAGGGTTTTGAGTCTTCATGTCCTAAAATCTTGTTTGGCTCTTCCATCAGCCTGCTGCAGAGCAGCCGCTACTCTGCAGAAACCTCCGTCCAAGTCCATATACTGCCTGATACATATTGAAGCTTGAGGTCAAACATGTACCAAAGGCTGTAAAACCCTCTCCAGCACTGAGCTATTGCTACCTTTACAGTAAAGGGATTTCTTTCCTCTCTTCCCTGACCAAAGAGTTGCAAAGTCTTAGTGTAGCTTGGATTTATAACACAGGGTAATTATAAAAGGTGATTTTTAAAAAAAAAAATTTCTTTAGAAATATGAGGTGGACATAAGATGAGGTGACCAGGAAAGTATTGAGAAAAAAGCAAGTTGAGAGTATGTTCCCATCCCAGATGAAAAAAATACAAACGGACAATGAAAAAAATCAGCTATAGAACAGACACAGTTCCCAAAGCACAGCAAGCAGTAACCAGCTATTATTGCTACAGTTCCCATCTTCTTTTGAGAGCTCTTTCTGGCATCTTCTAGTGACTTACCATTGCTGGTGAGGGTTGTTTTCTGGAGACTTTTGCTTCTATCAACTAACAGGAGGCTTCTGTTGCCTGTATTCTGGTTAGAGGTGGTCTGTGCTTTCTGTCTTCAGCTGACTGCTGTCAAGAAGCGACCTGAGCACCTCTTCAGCTGGTGCTTGAGAGACAGCTGCGTAACTGTCAAGCTGGAGTGCCACTAACAGAGACCTAGCAGTTGTTAGTGCAGCAGGCGTGCAGACTGTGAGACGTCAGGGAGGACGGACAGGAGATTGACAGGGTCTTCTCAGAGACCCTGAAGACACAAAAGCCCAAGCTATGTGAAGCAAGAAAAGAGGGCCAGCTATAGGCTACAGTCAAAGGAACAGTAGGTGGAAACTCACAAGATGGGGGAGACTGGAAAAGCATGACTTCAGGCAACAGCAGTCTTTCTACGTCTTGACCTGAGGATTATTTACACCTGTAGAACTGCAACTTCAGGACAGGCATAGTGCCCTGAGAGCAGCTGAGGAGGAGGAGTACTCATCAGAGAAGGCATCAAAGCTGGCTGACCCTAGATGAAGCATTTGCGTAAAGAGGAAAAGGTGAGTGATCATCACTAGGGGCTTCTTCAGGTGTGGTGGGGAATGAATTGGTTGCACTGTCTGTTTCAAAAATCTGTAATCAGTGATATAAAATTCAGCTGGTGGCTGGCTACTAGCTGGTATCCCTCCTGGGTTTATGGAGGCGCTAGAGCTGTTTACTGGTCTTATAAATGGCCTGTACAATGGTGAGGAATATACTCAGCAGATTCATAGATGATATCAAATTAAGAGGGTGATAGATATGCTGTAGAGCAGGGTTGTTATTTAGATGGACCTCAACAGATAGAGAAATGGGCTGAGACAAATCATGGGATCTTTAGTAAAGTTCTAAATCTGTAAAAAAAATAGCTCTGTGCCTACAGACTCAGCATGACCAGGTCTGCAGGAAAGGACCTGGGGTCCTGGCTGACACTAAACTGAATATGAATCTGCAATGTATCCTTGCAGTAAAGAAAGTCAACCACCTTCTGAGAGTAAAAACGCAGCTGGCAGGTTGAAAGAGGCAATTCTTCACCTCTCTTCGGCACTTTCCCTTTTGGGATTGTATCTGGGGCATCGAGTACAAGAAGGACATTGACATACTGGAGTGAGTCCAGAAGAGAGCCACAGAGATGGTCATGTAGATATCCATGGAGATATTCAGGACTGGACTGGACATTGTCCTGAGAAACATGATGCAGTTAGTCCTGTTTTGAATGGAGCGTTGGACTAGATAGTTTCTAGAAATCCTATCCAATCTCAGTTATTCTATAAGTCATGCTTTCCAGGAGCACTGTCATGTTATGGAATAATGCAAAATTGAAGAGAAAAAAAGGAAAATAAAGAAAACATCAATGGAAAAAAAAGTGATATTTTGTTTATAGTAAGTCTTTACTAACTAGCTCCTCATGGATATACATTTTGTTATGGACTGATGACTGTGAAAGTCTTGGATTTGACATTGTTAACAAAGGTTATAAGAATCCATTCACAGCAAAGAGGTACCAGAGGTGTAGAAAGGAAAGTTAAAAAAAATGCTGATAAAAAAAAGAATAGGAAAGTAAATATGTTTCAAAGTTGTGTGTTACTATATCAGGAAGATAGAATTGTGGATAAGTCAAAGAAATTTGTGGATGTTAATTTCTGTAGATAGAGGGATAAGGAATTATCAAGATAGGCTGAGATTATTTGTAGACTTGTTTGGGCTCTTTCTAGGCTGGAACTTATTTGTGTATTTTTTAGTGGGGGGAGAGCTGTCTTTTGATTTTTACTAGACAAGACACTTTGAGGAAAGACTCATTAGTTCTTGGATTATGAGAATTTTCCAGCCAAGCTACAGAAAAACTTTTCAGTTCTAAACTCAAAACCATGAACAGTTAATGTTCTATGGGTGAAAGGGTTTCTTTAAAAAAACAAATTTGTATTATCACTAAGTATATGTCACTTGCCCTAGTAGTGACAAATGTACTACGCCAGGGGATGTTCTTGGGGTCATGTAGCTGCTGTACATATTGAACAGAGAGAAAATTTTGAAGAGGAAAGGGAAGATACAAAATTACAAAAATACAAATATAAGATTAATAAACAGTCACTAAACAGTCAAAAGTCTAAGAAAGAGTCCTCTGAATAGTGGTAGTTGTTCTTGCCAAAGAATCAGTAATGAATAGGTGCAAGAACGTTGAAAGAGGTCATTCCTACAAAAGTAACAAAAATGGGGAAGTGAAAGGTCTTTCTGCTCTACGGTTTGAGAACCTTGTAAAGCTCAATGGCTTATGGAAGCTACATCGAACACTTAGCAGCTTCAGAAAGTGCATTTTCTGATTCCTACATAATCATACTTCTATCATACTGTATCACCTTATTATAGTGGTACAATACCATATCATCACTTTCTAACAATATTAGACTATGTAATGAGGGGATTTTACGCATTGTGACCTTAAGTCACACATATGAAAATAACACACTTTTCTCATAGGTCTTGCTGAGTTTTTAACTAGAAACTGTAAATTTTTAATCCTTTAAGGATGTTTCAACAGCTTTAGCACAGTTAATTTAATGACACTGTGGTAAAATTTAAATTATACATTTCCCAGCTTTAGGCTGATTATATCTGCTGTGAACATAGGCAAAGAGATAATAGCCAATGAGCATAATACAAAAAGCATATTAGTGACTGTGTACAGAGATGACAGACTATGGCATCAGGGGAAGGAAAAAAGTATATTATATTAGGTCCAGTGAAGTAGTAGTTTTACTAAATATTTTTTTAGAAAACTGATAAACCCAGCATATTAAGTAACTTGGAAGCTATTACCTGCTAAAGTGTAAAGACAGAATACAGAAATGTTTTTTAAAAAGGATCTAGCAAGAGGAAAGTGGAAGGGAAGGGCAAGGTTGAGGAGTGCTCGTTGAAAGTCTTCTACAAATGCTAAATGCCTTAATTGTTTGCTCTTATTAGAATGTTTTCTCTTTTTTTCAAGGTTAGTCTACTAAACAGAAGTCTCAGTACATTTTTAACCTTCCTGTGTGCATTACACTTGTGATTCTTTTCCTTCTGCCTTTTTTTTCTTTTTTCTTTTTTCTTTTTTTTTTTTCTTTTTTGTAGGGACTGTAGCTGTATACAGCCACTGAAAAGAAAATGAGAAATACAGGAATCTCAGATATGTATGTTGAAAATCCACTTCCATGGAATTCACTAACATCAGAGTAGTCTGATTTTCACTGATGCTAGCAATTTGCCATGGCAAAACTGGTGTTATACACAACTAGATCATATTAGAAATGTTTTCTTTTGTGGTGGTAAATGGATTTACAATTTACAAGCAGTGATGGATCATTCATGTTGCTGTTTTTCATAAACATTTTGAAATTCTTGCTTCCTCTCTATCATTTATTAAGGAGAAACTTTTAAAGTTCTTTTAAATTAACCCCTTGCCCAAAGGAGAACATGAGATTGACAGTGTTAAAGACAAGGAATGTAACTCGTAATCAGTAATAGGATGATACTGATTTGTGATACTAATTGCCATACTACTTCAGTAAATTAATACTTTGGCTTTCCTTATAGATAAATTGGTATAGAATTTTCATGAGGAAGTATGATTTTATTTTTTTCACAGTGAAGCAAATCTGAACCTCAACAACCGCGAAGACTGATGTTCTACAGTACTTGAAAATATACAAAAGTGCAAACTTGACAGACACCCCTTGTCCTGACATAAAGTGTCTTTTTTTTTTGCTGGATAAGATGTAGTTTCATTGCCATATATTGCTTAGAAATACATCATGGAGACTGCTGATTGGATAGTAAGTTTATGGTCATTTATGTATTGAAATCTGCTCATAGAGTTAGACAGAGGCCTGAAAATCATTGATCTTGAGTTGTTATTTTTTTATCATCACTAGGTGGATTATTTGTAGCTTGTTTTCTAGCCTAAAGTCATTCTTTTTTGTTACTAATCCCATTAGACTGCTAGTTTCCACCATACTTTTTTCCTAGATGTCAAATCACTTAAGTTTTTGTATACAATTTAATTTTCTGCAAAGCATATCTAACTTTTTTTAAAATATGCATAGACTTATTCTTCTCTGGGAGCAATTAGCATATAAATACTGACAGTCCATGGATTTTCAAGATTGACAGAATGGAGACTGTCAGAATATAATGTGAGAGAAGATGCCAAATGCATCACAAATTCCCTTTAAATTTGGAAATTTATTAATAAATTTCATAATATAGCTACAAAGATCACTAAATCTTGATGCAATAGGTGATATTCTGTTGAAAAGCCACCCTAATTTAGATTTATGACAGATAAGGGAGAATATTCCATGGGAAGGTGGCTTTCCAGTGCAAAATGAATTTCAGCAGCCCATGTGTAGAAGATCTTTGTAGTCTGCACACAGATCATGGATGCTGACTAGCAGATCTAACAAAATACTGAGAATCACTTAAAATGTAGTTTATGTATAGGCCCTTTATCAGGCTGTAAATTAAGATACACTCAAAGTATATGCTCGTATTTTGAAGTCTGACAAGATTTCTCAATCCAAACAATCTGGGTTCCTTTCAAAAATTTCCCAGAATACCTTCGGAATTTCTTCATTAATATTCTGTTTCTTCCTAATTTAGAAATAGACTTGGTATCTACAGACTGAACATTTTATTGCTATATGGTAACATGTCACTGAATGACAGTAATTATTATTTATCATGACACTATTTCAGTGTGATTGATTCAATGATAATGCCCAGAGATTCTGACTGAGGTAAGACTCTCATGTGTTGCACAACTTCAACAGTGATTATTTCTCTATCAGGGAAATAAATAGGCATACTCCTTTCCTATATTGAAGCCAGCTATCACAGAACTGTTTCCATCCTATTAAACGCTGTTAGCCTTTAAAACATGATGGCAGCACGTGGACAGCCTAGCAGGAAAGGCTTTTGGCATGCACAAACTCCTAAGATGCCCAAGGACTACTTGGGACAGCTACTTGATATAGGCTAAAATCTACCCAGGGACTAACTGCTTAACAGCATAGCTGATTGCATCCCAGTGCAATCCCAGGTAACATTACAACCAGCTTTTAATTTACTTGTGTAGGTAAATCATCTGCCCTAACTGGTGTACAGCACATATAGGCATGAAAATATGAGACTTGCTCTGTGTGCTGTCCTGGACACTCCTCTTCTGTGAGCAGCTGTCTTTGTCCATGGCCAGTCACTCCAATCCTTCCTGGGCTGCTCTGGCACATGCATATCTGCATCTGTGTGACCAGCTGACAAGGGAAATGTTCTAGCAAAAAAAATAGCCCAGGTGAAATAAAGGGGCTATTTTTCACCCGAATCAGACTCCTAAATCTTTTCATTGTAAAGCAAAAGGCCTGAGAAGAGGAAGGAAATTTCAGCAATTTAACTTTGTCACTGAAACCAGACCTGATTGGACCCATAGGTACAGAAAAGCAAATCTCTTGCCTGAGGTCCACAAAGAAGGAAACATTTCAGGCATGATGGATACTGGACTGCTTCTTTAATTGTGTTCTCTCTAAGAGAACATGAGTAAAGAGTAAGAGTTGTTTAGGAGCATAAACAAAATCACTGTGTCATCAAAACTCGTGTAATACGATCAATTAGTAAAACAGTGCTGCTTTTGAACAAAGATCCTTTTTTGTGAAGGGATGGTCTTGCCATTTGTTTTCACTATTTAGTCAAGGTTATCATTGTTTCCCTTTCCTACTTTATAACCAGATCTCTAATTCCCATTATGAACCTGCCACAGCTAAATTAGACCATGATTTATGCAAAAATTTAAAAGAAGTGACTTGTGGAACTCTCTCAGGAAGATAAGAGTTTCTGTCATGAAGTTTCTCTTTCTTAATGCCCTCAGCATTTTTTTTCTTCACTATTTTTTGATCATTAAAGTGCCACTTGGGAATCTGGGGATCAGCTGGTGGCAGGAAGTTAAGTGTTTAAATTCCCAAGAATTTTAGATGAAGTTTCTGTTAAGGGCAAATTATGCTGAAAGTCATAGTCTGAAGAGCCTTAAGCAAAGAAAACCCTTTAGGTGACTGATGACTTGTCATATTCTGCCTGTGTGATGCATAAACAGGCAGCCATTTATAACAACAGCAGAGAAATGAATCACAGTTAGAATTCATGAAGTTTGCTCAACTGATAATTAGTTGAGTTGTGTGAGTAGATATTCAAGCCATGCACAGCAGATCAAATATCTTGTGGTTGTTAGCAACTTAAAAGTGTGGAGCTCTTCAGCTTTTTCTTTTCAGTAGGGCTATGGGATATCTATCTATCTATCTATCTATCTATCTATCTGGGATACTTACAGTTCAGTAACTGAGAAAAAAATCAAGAAATGCAATTATATGGAAATGCCAGAAAGTAAGGTCATATAGGGTAAGACTCAGCTTCCTAAGTATTAGTGTCTAGTCAGTAGGTGACTGAAGAGGTCCAAAACATCCATATGCGCTTGATGGGTACTATGGAGTAATTATGTGAGACTTGCTCTCTGCTGACAAAGCAGCTAGAGGCCAGGGCTGTTATTGTAGGGAACTGCATATCTGTTTTTACACAATTAGATCCTATTTGAATTGAAAATTGGTAAGATATGGTGGAACAACACTTCTTCAAACATCAACCCAACAAGTGAAGAAGAGAATGTTTTTCTAAAATAATGTATATTTCAATGCACTGTTATGTAAACATAAAATCAAGTGTTATTTCCCTCAAAAGAGTTAGTGAGTGCCTAAATAGCTGTACAGCAGTATATGAAGTACTCCATTAAGGAAAAATAATATAAAGTATTGTCCTGAATACCATTCCTGGGAAGAAAGACTGGGATGTTTCAGTTCAGAGAAGTCATTTAAGATCTAGATAACAATTTCCTTGAATATAGCCAAAGAATTCATTCGGTAGCCTGTGGGAAATGCTCTTTGTTAATGTAATTGAAACTCATGTGTAGCCATTTTCTTTGGATATTTAACTGGGGACACTAAGTAAAATCTTCAAACTGCTTAATATGCTGCTTAATGCTGCTATAGTTGGATTAATTCTGAAGATCTTTCTTTATCACCAGGAAAAAAAAAAAAAGTGGTATTTTCACCAAAAAGTGGAAGGGCAGTAGACTGAGCTACTGTGCTGTCTGTGTGGCTGATCACACAGGTGCAGAAAAGCTGGTGCCAGATACAAGTTGAGCCTGGTGCAACTTAGGAACTATTAGAAAAACTGAAAATTACAGTTCAGAGTAATTTTCCATCCATTTTACATATATATTTTCTTTTGCCTTCAAAGTGCACAGTTTTCAGTATAAACAAACTTTATATGCCACAGTTAGATGGAACTGAAATTCTTTTGGAAAGCTACCACCATGATTATGAAGAAAGCATATAATATATACCTCTGCTACATGCAAATATATTTAAAAACATAACACAACATGTACTAACCAAAGCACTGTAAAATACAAATTTCACCTGCAAACTCAAATAATATATTTTTTTCTTTTTTTCTGCTCTGAAACACACTCCTTTTTATTTTCTCCTTTGATTTTTTTTTTCATAGCAAGTGAGCTATAAAGCCATTAAAATAGGAATTTATAATGGAAACACTGTCAGGTCTTTAAATATGGTAGAGTGAAGAGTAAAACTGTAATAAGAACTTGTCAAAACTGAAAATGAAGGAGTCTGGGAGACCAGAAGAATATAAAAACATGTCCATTTCTAAGTTTTTGAAAGATGATATTTTTAGATTTAAGTACTCTGTGTGTTTCCACTAATAGCATAGCAAAGTGCGACAGATGAAATATCTATGCATACAGGAAAACTACTTCTGTAGTTCAAAGATTTTGGTATTAACCTGAAGGTAGGTACAAGGCAATAGTCTCAGGCTTCCCTGTGTCTCTGTCTAGAAACACCGTAGAAATCCTATATTAGTATTTGGAATTTAAGGTCCTCATACAAGATGTCTTTCTTCTCTTTCTTTTCTCTGACTTCTTTCACAGCTGCTGAATGTTAGAGACATGTAACTGAAAGAACACAAAATTATACAAACTTAGGTAAAGGCAAAATTTTAGCAGCCTCAGTTCACTCCCTCGTGTACTATGTTACACACAGCTTGAATGCTTTGTCCCCTTCAGTGGATTTATTCTTCATTTACTACCTATAGCTGATGATTCTCACTAAATGGGTACTGTTTAGTGTTTTCCTGCTCTTCATAGGTCAATGTGTGACTTGAAATTTTATATCCACATGACTATAAAGATGGAATTTCCTCATTAATATTTATCCATGTTTTTAAAGCCTGATAGCTTCACAAATATTCACGTCTCTCTATTTTCAGTATCCACTAATTTTATTTATGATATTTAAAGACTGACTGTCAGAGCACTTACTGTTAATATCCAGTACTTTGTTGTTCAATGACAGGCTTCTCTATGGCTGCAAATGAGTCCCAATGATGTCAGATGAGGCACACAGTACATGAAGGACATGTCAAGCAGACAGTAATTTTGCTACATGGCAATACACAGTGGGCAGGTTTTTGTATGAGTGACATCTTCATTTTATGAATTTGGGTGGCCAAGCAGGTTTGGGGCAGCTCTGAATGAAGATTTTCATGTGTCATGGAAGAATTGTTGATATTAATTCATTATATGGCCATAATTATTATAGATCAGAGCCTCCCAGCTGATCGACACACTGATCAACTGATATGTGCACTGATGGGAAGGAGTAAGCAGACAGAGCCAGACTCCTCGCAGTGGTGCCCAATGACAGGACAAGAGGCAACGGGCACAAGCTGGGATACAGGCAATTCCATTTATACATCAATTCCATTTAAACATAAGAGTATCTTTATTTTTTTACTGTAGGGGTGATTAACTGGAATAGGAACAAGTTTCCCAGATAGGCTGCGGTGTCTCCATCCTTGGAGATACTCAAAACCTGACCGGACATGACCTTGAGCAAACTGTTCTAGCTGACCCTGTTCTGATCAGGGAGGTTGAATGAGGTGATATTCAGAGGTACCTGCCCCTCTCAGCTGTTCCGTGTTTTCTTGATATCATTCAGAGAAAAAGGAATAAAAAGGTTTTACCCACTTGCAATCAATAAAAAACCCACCATGATGTCTACTGCAGGAATACGGATATTGAAGTTTGTGTCCTGGCCAAACCCAGGCCAGGCTATTGCATTAAAACCATCTAAAATTCCCTCTGCTGCTTAACTTGCCAAAAGTTTTCTTCACCTTATCTCCAGAACTCCTTCAAGAAGAAGTGGAATGCAGGGAATTAATTGCTCCATAGGAAAAATGGCTGAACTGAAGTGGCAGGTGGAGTAATGTTACCATTTATTTTCCTTACAGAAATGCTTAATATATTTAGGTCCTCAGGCAAAGTTAACCTTGGACCTAGGTGAATGAATATGAGCAATTATACAATGGTCACAGAGAGACTGTCACTGTTCTGCTCATGATGACTTATTGTGGGTCTGAACTTCAGAGACAATGTTTTTCTGCAAAGCTCGTTCTGTCATGTGAAGGAGAAAGCTTAGACTGTGCCATATGGAAAGGGAGCAGTCAATAAGTGTAGAACTATACTACTAATGCATACATATATGTTTAGACATTACTGTATTTAGATTTTTTTTTAGATTAAATATTAATCTGCGTACAAATTGAGATATACAAGAAATATTGATAAAATAAGCATTATTATTTGTGAAACTTCAAAAGGAAAAGGAACAAAAGCAAAATAAAGCAGCACACAATTGGCACTATAAAAATCCTGCTTCCTCAGTTACCCATTTGTTGGTTATATTGTGCTATTTTTCTTATTTCTTGGTGGTCTGAATGGAGAAGAAAAAATAGGGACTGAATAGAACTCTGAGCTGTTAAGAGTGCTTTTGAATGATTTTATTTTAACTATAATTAATGGATATGTAATGGAAATAATGAGCTAGAGTGAAAATTCAATAGAACTTTAATGAGAAGAATATTTTAGATGTAGGAGAAGGAACAAAACCAGATGAACAAAGACTTATAATGTTTTTTAATACCTATGACTCCTCAAGCGTATCTGTTTAAACATCAGCTGTAGTCACTACTACAGAGCAATCTAGACAAGAAAGGTAGGTGACTTTAAGAAAGGGGTGAAACAGAGATTACAGCTCATGGAGCAATGGCTCACAAAAATTTGTGCAGTAGTAAATCATTAGAAAATACCTGCAATTTACAGAAGCCTGAACACAGGAACTGAATGAATTTATAAAAAAATTTTGTCCAGAATTTAATCATTGACTTTATTAGCATTACTCATGATTTATATTGATGTAACTGACAGCAGATTCCAGTCTATTCTACTGTGTATTATAAAGTTTACGTCTACATAAAATAATGTTATTAAAATACCACTTTTGTTGCCTTCTTTTAACTTCATACATAAGTTTTAGAAATGTTTCATTAGAAACAGTCTTGTGACTGGCTTTCTGATCTGATAGTCTAGGTCTGGGTCTTGTTTAGAAGTTGATGTTGAAATAGTAAATGAGAGTTTGATTACAGATTAGGAAGTATCTGACTGGAATATTTAAGAAACTTCGCAAAAATGTTTGTTGATCACCATACTCTTGCCCAAGGGCCCCTAAATGCATGTTCCAACTAAAGATTTTATTACAAATCAAAGCTTAAACTTATTTTTTTAAGACTTGGATCCCAATAGAATCCACTTTTCTATAAAACTGAAACTGCTTATGAACTAAAAGATTCAGAAGTTCTTTACAAACTTCTTATGGACTAAAATCTCAATGTTCAAATCAATAACCAGAGTACACATTATCACAGACTGCCATAACTGACACACAGTCATCTATCAACCTATGAGGCAATACAGTCCAGAGGCAAGTGGTTAGTAAAGAAAGTTAACAATTTTAATTATTGTGAGATGACTAATGAAAATATGCAGCTTAAATGTGTTCCTCTACCTACACAACTCCCATTGCTGTTGTGCTCATGTGTGTTCTAATTTCAAAATAAAATTATAACAATAGCTTTTTTTCCCCTCCTCTTAACTTTTAGGTGAAAATGCTGATGAAATTATGTTTTTTGAATGTATTAACAACTCACTGAGATTATGATATATGAAAGAGTTTTGAATTTTACATGTAGTTCCTTTCAAATGCTGATAGTGATCATTAAATGTCCTGTATCAGTAAGCTTCACAGCCTATGCCTTTTTTTTTCTTTGAAGTTTTAATCTTCTGCATAGTAGACCTCCAATACCATATATTTTATTTCATTAAAATGAGGCTTTTGCAGCAGGTCTTGATCTTTACATCTGGTTAATAGAATGAATTGTGAATACTTTGGAATCTTTATTGAATAAGTATGTTTCTATAGGAGTCATTTAATCAAATTTAAAACAGTTACGAGATTGTAACCCTCAGAATGATATTTTTGTCAGCAGGTAGTTGTGAATATCCTACTTTTTTTGCACTATCATATAGACTTGCCACTCATTCAGAACCCAGTTCAAAAGAGCTGTTGTAATATACAGATGCTTTCCAAGTGGAATCAAATGATCTGATTGCTCAGAATAATGATTGCTCACCAGAGCACTCCTAGCATAGGTAGACTGTGAGTATGAAGACCTTGAATTGGATAATCTGTTCAAAGATAAAAACAGACCAAGAGATGGAGCTCATGAAGACTCTTTCCATAGCTATGTTGCCAAGTGAGTGGCTTTAGTCTTTCGAATGAATCTAAAACATTTGAGGCTTTCAGACTGCATCGAATTCCAGGAGCTGGAGTCACGGCCTGACTGCAGTGAGAACTGTACCTGGCCATGAGTCCCACAGGAACAAACTCAGCCTTCTGCTCAGTTACAAACAGAAATGTCACTTCAAGTAGTTCTGTCAACCAGCTTTTGGTTGTATGAAGGAACACTTAAGGAGGCACCACATCTTGGAAGATGTGGAATAGATGATAGCAGACCCATTCGTCAAGTGGAATTTCTTCTTCTCCATGGAGGAGAAGGTCTCTTTTGTATTGAGACTTTTCTAACAGATATGCATAAATGGAGGGAATCCCTTTTCTGGGCTGTCAGACTTGGCAAAAATAAACCACAGCATGTATTTGGTACAAGCAGTCTAGAAGAGGAATAAGCTGTGGTGGAAAAGAAAAAAATATATCCTGCTGTTCTATCCTTGCCCTTCCTTATTATTTAGTCAGAATGCTTTTTTTAAAAAAAATATTTGATGGTTTAACACTCTATGCAAACTCATTACACGACAGTTCCTAACTGGTTTTTGCTGGCATTTTTATCAGCAGTCTATGAAGAAAGCCTAGTTTTAAAGTATATAGATGTGCTCATCATACCAGATTATTCCTTTTTTAAAAATGTTTTACACAGTTCCCTTCCAATGGTTCCCTGTCAGAGTGCCCAAAACATGGAAACACAGATACTACCTCCATTGATTTACGGTTCCTTTCCCCAAATCATGATAAGCTTTCTCATCTCCTCTTGAAACAGACTTTATTATTGGTGTTTAAATCATACTGTCTGTAGAGGGAGAACTGAGTTCCCTTGAAACTGATATTCCCCTCACCCCTCTATAAACAGTAGATGCAAGGGAACTGCTCTGAATGACACAAGATACTCCCTGAACAGCTGACTAAAAATTAAGTTGAACACAACCAAAGTCTTTCAAAGCTTTGAAATAGCTTTCAACCAGCTTTTTATCTTCTGTGTTTCATCATTTGCCATTCCAGCTTCTGTCAAAATAAGCAAGTATCAAAAGCTGCAAATACCAAAAATGTACCACCAGATCTTATTTTTATGAGATTTTAACTTCAGAGTTAGGCTATGTTTGGACAGACATCAAGTAATTACCAAAATGCTTAACTGGTCTTGGATTAAAATGTGATTTACATGTGGTGATCAGAGAAACCATAGTAAGTTTTGTGGACATGAGAGGAAAAGGTCATGTAGTGAAAACAGTTAACTGTGTAGCTACAACATAGAGGCATCAGTCTCAGAATATTTGATATTATTGGCATCTTTGTAATATCCTTCTGTTATATCTTGTCAATGTGACAATACAACTCATACCTGTTAGTAAAATGTTGTATATAATGCTGTTTTGCTCCGCCCCTGCCCAAAGAGCCAATACGGCATGAAAATTTACACTTTTTTCCTTCTCAGAACAAAACAAATGGCATCAGATGAAGATAAAACTCACCTGAATGAAATGGCTTTTGCAGCTAACTAGGACAGATGCACTCTACTGCTTTCATCAGTATTGCACAAATGAACAAAAAGGCCTTGCTTTTATCTTTTTGACTAATGGCATACAAGTCAGTTTAAGTGGTTCATTCACATACATTACTGGAAAGAAGATAAGATTGCTCTGTGTACTTAAAGACCATGTGCAGGGTGGCAAAACTATTCTAGTGTAGAGACATGCAATCTTGTAAAGTGCAATTACAGCTGGCATTTAACCTGCAGTACTTAAACTGTGTTTAACATACAGAGCTGGACGGAACTTATTTAATTAAACTTATGCTGTTAAAACAGATGTGCTGCTGAGTACAAAAATTACTTGTATAATTAAATCCTATAACGGAATCGTATTTTTCTTCTCTGAATCATTTTAAAGCTATTCTTAGGCAGACTTCCATTGTGATCAAGCTGCAAATCTGCCTTATTAAAATTATTTCAAATGAATAGGCATATTTGATATTTTATGTGGTCCTGACTGCTTCAACCTCTATGCTTTTAATACCCTCAGATACTAAATTTGTAGTATCTCTACAGTGTAACTGAAGCATTTTTTGAAATGAGCAACAGAAAATAGAGAAAAAACCCAAAATGATAACTGCTTTTCATCTGTCTGCATCTCTGAACAATTTTAAGAATTTTTATTTCAATATTGTCAAAACAATAAAGTCACTACTGTCAGACAAATGAGCTTGACAATAATTATGCCATACCCATGTTAACATATGCATGTTCTTGTCACTTGCTGTATTTTCATATCGTATCACATCACAGAATCAAATATGCAAACACAGTATTTAGTTTACCGAACAGGCTTCTGACCTCTTACTCTCCCTTAACGCTCTGTCTCCTTTCTTCCAAGTAATGGTTGGCTTTGGAGAGGCTTGTGGCTTGCACTCAATGACAACTTCTTGGCCCTTGGTAATAATTATTGTTTTCCTCATTTGATTTATTGGGAAAGTGGGAGCTGAAGCTGTTAAAAAGAAGTACATTAACTCTACAGAGAACAATCACAGCTTCCTGTTTCATTACATTTTAATAGAAGATTAGAATAATAGATTCTGTTTTGGGGATAGAATCTCCATTTTTGGCTTGGAAATTACTACACCGCAGATTAGATGGAATTTTACAAAATATTTCAAATCAGCAGCTAAGACTGGATAGCAGGTCTATAATTTAATACAGTTATAAATTAGCAAGATCTCCTTCACATCAGTGTACAAAGGAAGATTGCTTGAGAAGTCCAACAGCTTTAGAAATTAAATACTATTGTTGATTTAGCTACACCTTTTCAAAAAATTTTGGATTTCATAGATAACTTGTTAGAAGTAACTAGTTCAAAATGAAAAGAAGGCTAAATTCCACAGCTAACCAAAATACACTCTCTATAGTTAATTCCTACAAAATGTATTAATGATAGAGAAATTTTATTGCCTTCTTTTTTTTTTTTTTATTTATTTATCTGAATGCTAGGAATTGAAAACTGAGAACTTCTTAACAGAAGATATTTAACCATGTCTTCTTTTTAGTATTTCACTTTTCAAGAAGTCCCATTGATTACAATACATCAGCTAAGTTAATAAATATATCACAAAATGACACTAAGTACTGTAATTTCACACCAAGAAAGGACAGTTGTTCTCAAGTAATCTCATTTGTTTGTGTTTTTCTTAAACTAGTTTTGCAAAACTAAATCCTGCGCTGCAACTATCTCAGCCATACATATAGGAACATATTACACTTCATTGCCTTAAATGTGTAGGAATTTCCTACTATTATTTTGGGTAATTTTCATACCAGAGCTATTTATATGGACAATTTATTCTGTTCTTTTCCCTTTAATAATCTAGAAAATTAAACACAACTGCTTTTTTAATGCAACATTATGGTTAAAATTTAACAGGGGTACAATTTCACAAATGACAAAATGAAAGGCTGATTTTACCGCAGCAACATATAATGCCTATTTCCGATATTAGTGAACATCAAAGAAAGTTTACAGCTACCTGATATAATAGGTATACCTATTTTATAATAGCTATAAAAAACAGAGCAAAAGAACCTTGCAACCAACAGGGATTTCTTTGCTGACTGAATAAAAAATGACAAAGGAAAGTGATGGAAAGGGAGCAACCACTGACTGTGGGTTTTAATTTATGGTTAGACAGAAATATCTTTAAGAGTTATCAGTGAAATTCTAATGTTGGCAAGCTAGGAAATAGTGGAAATGTACTAGACAAAAGAACCAAACCTTAGCTCAAATGTACTATATTGTTTCAGTAACTTCAGCTTTATTATTCATTTGACTGGGAATTTACAAGAATGGTTCCCAGGTGTAGGTTTTGAAATTTGCAAGGTTTGAGCAGTGCAGAGACCTCTAGTCTCTGATATGGCCATTGAATTACTTTGATAGACACCTGTCTTCCAGCTATACCATACTACAATAAAGATCATAAGACTCTTAAAAGTCTGTCTCACTTAACCCCGTGGAAGTCCTCTTATCACTGTTGTCCCATTGTGTATTACCACAGTGTGCTTTAAGGAAAACTAGAGTGTTAGAAAGACATGCTTCAAGTTTTCCTTCATTAACTCCCCACTTCAGCTTTTGAATAATGAAATTTTTATTGTATTTCCAGGTAACACTATGTAGTGTATTTGCTTTACTATGGATGATATTAGCTGAAGTATGTAATTTCCAGTATTCAATCAGTTCTGGTGACTTCATAGGAAATGTATACACCTTAAAAACTAAGATTATGCTTAATTGCCTTTGAATAATGGCCTTGTCATTCTACCTTGTCAGGTAGAAGTAATACTTTAATTTTAACAGAGACTGAAATATATTTACGTTCTCTAAGTTTCTTCTCCTGCATTTATTTTTTAGGTAGTAAAAAACATTTTTCCATTCATTTGAACTGAAATAGCTTTATATGAGAAATAGTCACCAAAGGTAACTGAGTCAGTAATTTATGAAAGAAAGTTTTCAGTTAACAGAAGGACCTGTGCTCTCTCTGGCAACAAAGGACCCACTCACACATAAAAAAACAAGAATAAAAAGAAACCTACTTTTATCTGCTCTGCTAAGTTTGGACTGGCAGAAGCTATTCTTTATCATAACAGAACAAGAACAAATGTAATTATCAAAGGGAAAAAAAGGAACAGTCTGTTCTTTTTCAATAATACTCACCTAAAATCTTCAGCTCTGCACTGGCATAAATGGTGCCATACTTATTTTCTGCTAAGCACTGATACATTCCAGCATCTGAGACATTCACACTGTGGATCATCAGAACACCATTAACCATCTCAATCCTGCTCTGTAATGGAATAAAAGAAAAAAAAAATCTATGAAAGCAAACAGGCACTGGAAATTTGCTGTGTTATTAGTTAAGGCAAGGGGACAGAAGACATTATTAAGCTAAAATAAAACTGAGCAACAAATTTCCTTGGGACTACTTTTTTCCTGTTATATAAGGAAAGACAAGAATAAAGCAGATGAGGAAGGGCAGAAAAAAGCTCCAAAAATATTTAAAGGTAAATATTTTTCAGTGCAAGTTCACTATCTCCAAGGCTTGCTCTTGTCTGTTTGCTTATTTGTCTGCTATTACCTTCACATGATTTTTAAAAGCAGTTCATCTTGGGAACTTTAATGAGGCAAGAAGTATAACCCAAGAAGTTGTGGGTATAACATATCTGATGATCTTCACATCTCCAGCAAATGTTTGGTTTCAGTCATGGTACTATATTCATGAAAGTAGATATCAAAGATTGCTTGCATGAGTAAGAGTGAAAGGGTCTAATCACCTTCATCATTAGTGCAAATTTCTTATTTGAAAGGTCCAGTAGTAGAAAATAGTTACCACAGCTGGAAGAGAAGGGGTATTCATAGCTGTTTATGGAAATGTGTACTTCACGGAGCCTGTATAATGAATAATTTGAACAGCTATAAAATATCTCTAGTTTCCATTATTACAGTTGTTGTAGGTTTAATTAAAAATTGATAAAGAATAAAGTGTTTGGGAATGCAGAGGAAACTGTGAAAAAAATTCTCTCACTTCTAAGCCCCCAGTTTAAACTGAAATTTAATTTGAAATTTCAGAGCCTGATGCAACTAATGGTTTGGAAAATCAGAAAACCAAAAAGTAAAGATATTTAAATTGCTTCAATTTCAGGACTAATAGCTCCATCTAAAAAGGCAGAAATGGATAAAGTAAAGGCATATAACCTTATTTTCAATGCCTCACAGCTTCAAAAGTAAACTGTGTTTATGTTTCCTTTCTCATTGTTTGCATAATTGGTTGATGTTCACAGATAGAAGCGACATTCAGTGAAATGAAAGACATTATATCTTTTATTTTCATAAATCCATTCTGTGAATTCATTTACAAATGGAGACATTTTCTCCCAGAATTGAACAGCTTTATTTTAATCTGGAAAAATGCATGAAATAAATTTAGAAAACTTTTCTTTCTAAATAATTTGAGACTATAAAAATGGAAAGGTGCTAGGCAGAAACCCACATGATGTGGGCTGATGTGTTGATGATTCAGTGAGAGAAACAGAACAAAGTGAAAAAAAAGGCAGGCCATGCCATAAGTGGTCTTTTAAAAGGAAAAGAGAATTTTATTTAGATCTAATTCTAAAATGTATCAGATAGTTAAGACTTTACATTCTAGGATTCTTACATGGAGCATTTTAATGGTCTTGATGGTGAGTTCTGTTACTTGCAGAGAATTAATGGAGTTGAAAAGCGATGAAAATATAATAGTCATTGTACCTCTTACATCTGCCTGCTAGTGTTTTGAAGAGTATGATTATGTATAAACAAAATGTGGTAAATAACATCAGGTAAAATAACATTGGGGAAAATATGAAGGAAGCTGATTCAGCAAATACAGCGCATCTCTGAGTTGTTAGTATCTTATTATACAGAAAAAAAAAAAGAAGATACAAACAGAGTAATACCACTATCTAAAAGAAAAAAACCACCAAACTAAGCATATTAGATATTGCTTAATTGTACATTATAGTACAATGGCAGATGTTGCTGCAGACACAGTTCAGAAGGTTCCATCTCCCATATATCTCTGAACTACAGTGAATTACTGGTGAATGCAATTTGACATTGCTTGAGATGGTTCAGAAGGGACGTGCACAGAAATCCTGCCTGTATACCAACACTTAAGAAACTAGCACAGAAAACGGTCATTTCTGAAGTACTTTTCTGAAGTACTTTTCAGTACCTTCTGTAACTGACTTTATCTGAATGAAAGGAGAAACGTAATATAGTGGTGACTCCTCATCTAATGTACCTGCGGCCAGAGAGGAACTCCATTTTTCAGCCAACGATATGTGGGCCTTGGCTTTCCAGTGGCTTTACATTCCCATCGGAGCTGATCTCCACTGTCTAACTGAGTATCATTAAGTTTCTCCACCCAATGTGGGTAAGCTGCAAGAAAAAAATAACATGCTGTATACAAAGCGTATAAACTGGTAAGTCCCTAGCAGATATGCAATGACCTAATCAATTATGGAACTTAAATTATGTCCTTTACAAAGTTACCTTACCCTCAGAAAGAAGCACATTTAAACAAACAACTGAAACTAAAAAAGTAAGTAATAAAATTAACAAAACTCCATAACTTTAAAGAAAATGCTGTAATGGCATCAGGTGGTGAGCAGTATCATGACCAGGAGTAGAAATCTTCCTGATTTAATAAAGTACAATGGATTAAATCACAGTGCTATATATTAATGCACATTGTTACTGAATTTAAGAGCATTTGCTTGGTAGTCACAACAGAATATTTAGTAACTTTTCAAGACCTAAGATATTTAAATTTTGGTGAGGAGGTTAATCATCATAGACTCTGTTTCATGTAGTTTTCTCAGTTTGCTAGGAAATCATGATTTATCCAGCTAGGAATAACTGGGCATTCGGTAAGATATTTGCACGTATTTTTCTTAAACTATCTTGAGTTAGATTCATATTTCAAGGGAGAAAATGCTTTTAATGTTTTTAAGCACAGAACCCACAAGAATTCTGGCATTCATCAGGAATATAAATCACACAGTAAGTCAATGTTAAAACAGACTTTTTTAAAAGGTAGACAGTTGTTAGGTGTATATGTAATCATTAGTACCTAAATGTCATGTAATAATCTCTTAAAATGCAGGGAATACTTTTTGCAGAGAAGCAGATATTTAATACATCAGTCAATCAGATAACTATATATAGGATCTTATAATTTGGAAAACTTTTTAAGACTCAGTGAGGAACTGAGCATTCATATGCAGAAAAAAAAATGTATGCTTAAAAGCCAGCTTTTGGGTTTTCATGCTGTAGCCATATCAATTTGTATAGCAAAGAGGATGATAGATGAAATTAATTAACTTAATGATATTAAATGTTGGGGTTTTTTTTTTTCAAATAGTAGAGAATAAGTAGCTAAAGGTCTTCATTGCTAAAGGAATGTAAAATGCTTCTGCTTGGTATGAATAGAAGTCCAGATCTGTCACAATGAAGTCTCTGCTTCAAACCTCAGATAATTGATAACGTACTTAAACATGGGGAAGCAAGTTTAAAAATAAATCTTTGAATCTAGCTGGCATTTGACAGGTCACCAGTCAAAGACGTGGGAAGATATGAAAAGGCATGGCAGGTGACTAACTGCTTCTAGCTTACATCTTGTGCATGGATGATAAAGAAAGTGAATGCGGTGTCTATCATTCCTAAGCAGAGAATAGTCTGCTTCAGAGTCCCTGGCCAGACAGTTGTCAGAAGCTGGAAACATATCAGGAAAAGAATCACTCATTTCCCCTTTGGTAGCGGAAAACAGATAAGATTGACCCAACCTCACTCCCAAACCCAAGACCAAAACCATCTGCTCCCTTATTCTTCTTATTACAGTCAAGGCAATGTATGACATGCTCCATATGTATTCCGCTGCGCTGAATCACTTGATTCTTAAGTTATACCAAAGTGTCCCATGAAATCCCCAGAAGCAGTTTGTGGGAGTCCCTGCTCACTTGTTCTCTATTAATTGTCCTAAAAATATAATGTATAGTCGATGCTGTTATTTTCTTTTTGAATGTTGCGGTATGCACAAAGCAGCATGCTGAGAAGCAATTGTTTCCTTTGAAAATGGGTACGCTAATATCACTTTGGAAGATGTGACAGTTAAATGTGTAACTAAAAAGTAATAAAAGTTAGCCAATGGTGCCAGAAAATCATATCATTTCAAAGAGGCACTAAACCAGTTCTATTTATATTTCATTCTTTTCATTATTTTGCTTTTCTGAAAAGTCTACTGTATGACCCAAAGCATATCTAGTCTCATTTTTCTATGTTGAATTTGATCTCACCATGAACCAGAGCATTCAGGATGAGAGTGTGCACCTGTTTACGCTGAAATAAAACCATCTCCCCAAGTCTGGCCACAGACACATTCTCCTCAGTATACCCTCTGTCTCTGGCTGTCTTGATAGCACAGTCATGGCTCAGGGTTTCCTCGGTAACCATAAACTTGCAAATTACAGTGGTATGATGGATTGGTATTAACAACTTTTTTTACATTAGTTGGGCTATTTCCACCCTAAATTTTCTCCTCATAGCCTAAATGGCCTTTGGTTTCATAATTTTCAAGCTGTTGAACTGGCCATCAGCCAAGGCAATGACTCAGGTTCTCACCTCTTTGAGAACAAGGTAGCAAAGCAACAGGTAGATGTAGCAGGAATAGAGCTAAATGCATGATTGAGAGAAATATTTTCATAACTTTTTGGCTTCCTTTCCTCTCTCTATGTACTCCTTACTTTGCCACACAGAGTTCCCTCTCTGCTTGTTAGCAGGCGTCACTCTCATAATATCATTACACTTGTTCTTAAACCCTGTCAAGAATTGAAAAAGTGAAATGTTTAACCGGACGTACAACTTCTGACTCAACGTATTATTTTCTTTTTTTTTAACAAAAATGTGTTAACATCATCCTAATATACATGTGGGCAAAGAAAGCTTCATTCCATAGTTGCATTTAATTTTAATTAGAAAATATAAATTCTAAGAAGCATTTAAAAAGATTTCAACACTAATAGGTTCTTTTTTCTTTCTATAAATGCAGCATCCATCTTGGGGAAAAATGGGTGTTTGCCTGGTTTTTAACTGACAAGTGAAGAGTTTTGGGGTGAATGTAAGAATAGAAGAATGTGGTTTATTATTCAGTAGTCTTTATGGATATTGTGCCACAGCTTTATACAGTGCTCCTGAGATTTTAAAATCACCATCCAATCCCTGATTTATTTTATGCTGCATTTCTGCACCTGTTTATTCAAGGATGTCAAAATGTTTTACAAACACAAATTGGCAATAAATCTACAAGCTTACAGGCCAGTTTTTACATCCTCTGTGCAAAATGAAATTCAGGTGCGGAAAACTCAGCCTACTTTCTCAAATTATTAAGCAACTTTTGACCGAAAGAAAATTCAGGACAAAATTTTTCATAGACAATTACCTTGGATAGAGTCCTAAAATGTGAATGAGTACAGTTTGGGGTGAAAAAAAATTAATTTTCTGAAAATGAGGCCAATTTGGAAGTATACAGTAGGAGAAGAATAGGTAGCTATCACAGTGAGAAAGATAAGACGGCAAATTTAAACTGAAGGTGCAAGTCTGACCAGAAAAATCTCTTCCTCTCTAGCCAGTTTTACTGCATGGAGCTAAACTGTAGTGGCACCAGTGGATTTTCTTCCATACAGGTTTTATAAGGAAGTGATCAAAAATGGTTTTGAAAATCAGGATGGTCCGTTACACTGCATTACAGAATATTCCTGCCCTCAGCTGCTTGTTTGACTCCCGTGTTCTGTCAAACCTCCCCTCCTGCTGTGGCAGCAGTGCTGCTCATGGGGCACTGCTGTGAGCAGGATCAGGGAACTGATCCAGCCAAAAGAAAAACAGCCAAAAAAAAGCTTTCTTGTGGTCTGCTTCCCATCACCACCCTCTGCTGAACTGGCACAAGTGAGTAGGTAACACAGAAGAAAGCCCAAGAGGTTCAGAGTGAGAGGAGCAGGAATTGCATAAACCAGCGCTTACTGTTGGGAAAATGCTGCAAGCCAGGATTTGTGGAGGAACTGTGATTACAAAAGGTTAATGGCCAATTTCTCCACCTAAATTTTAATTTTTGTGCTCTGTTCTATTAATCAATTTGATCTTGAATAAAATTTCCTGGAAACTTACAGGATGAGTGGATCACTTGGGGGGAAAAAAACCTCTTAAAATAGGTTGCGGTGCATATGAGCATGTCTTGCATTATTAAAATTATGTTTTTAATGTCTTTGTCACTTCTACAGCTGAATTTCCACTAAGTGCTGAGACTACAACAATCTGAAATTGTCAGCATCTGAAATACCACTTTCTGAACAACATCTGAAGTGTCAGCTGCATCAGGCAGTCATGGTATATCTGGATTGCAGCATCAGGTAAGAAACGGAAAATCACTAGTTTGTGATTAAATGTGACCAGACAGGCAGACTTGGGCATCCTGGGCTTTCTTCAAACTACTCTGTGGTGACCCAGATCAGATGCAGCTGACAAAATGAAGAAGATTCAAAGAGACAACGAGTGAGTTCCTACAGAGATACGCAAATAGTCAGGCTGCAGTAGGACACAGCTGGTCCTACAGCCTGCTCTGAAATTTTACAGGAAACGCCTGGTAAGGAATGACGGCCTACATCTGAATTTCTGAATTGAAATAATCATTGTCTCCTGGAGGAATAAGATGTCAGTGAAAAGACAATGACCCTAAAGGTAAATAATTCGTGTTGACTGTTGTTATGAGTAAGAGGTACAGCACGAAATGCCGTTTCAAATAATGCCCCCAAATCCTGCCATATCAGCTGTCAGCAAAGGAAGCTGACGGTTTTGTAAAGTAACATTTGGCTAAACTTTGCACGGCTAAAGCCTTCTTACCCAAATCCTCTTACACCCCTGGAAAGGGTTGTCAAGGTTTGTAGGCCAGTGAGACACTAACGCTGTCTCCGGGAGCACCGAAGGCTGCGAGCGGCCCACTGGGGACTGTTTCACCTCAAGGCCAAGAAAAGGCCCTTGTTGAAAAGGCTAGCAATAGTTTGTGCTTCTTGTTCTGCTGTACCAGAGGTTGCTGCCAGTCTCCTCTGTCTGGAAGCCCTCTGTTACCTGCTCCGGCCTTGCTCCCTGCTAGTGCAGATAGGTGAAACTCCGACTCCGATCTAGTTTTGACTTCTCTGTTAGATAGTCTAAAGTATCATAGTAGACTTAAAGGAAACTTAGTAATATACTAGTCTCACAAATCTGTTAGTCAGCGGAATGAGACAAGCTGAAGTGGAGCCCTTTTCTATGATGTTAATGAAGTTGGTCTGATATTATTGCAAAAAATTCCGATTAGCACAAACTGTGCAGTATCCATAAAGGCAGTGACTGTAAAAAATATAATTTTGACAGTGGTGGAGAACTAAAAATTTGTATTTCTATCTGAACAGAATGGAACAAACCTGACGTAGAAAATGTTTTCTATGGATTCCTAGATTTGAGTATCATCTTTATTTCTGCTCAAAACAAAAATGTGTCCAGGCTAATTAGAGAGGCAGAGTTGTGTAGAACACTACATCATGTTTGCTCTGATTTTATGCCACAGGTCTGCAGGGTGCTCTTGAGGAAATAATTTCATTTTCCAGCATCTTGGTTTCTCTCTTGAAGAGCACCTTTTATATTCCTTTAACTCTGAAAGAGGGAGGCAGAGATAATTATAGCACTTTATAAGGTGCTTTATCATCTAGTAGTTTCACAGCTCTAGAAAACAGCTAGTAAGTGTATAAGCTGGGGTACACCTTATAACTCAAATTAAATTTTTAAGAAATGTTGTTGAAAAAGACCAGGCATGCTGCTAAATGTCCCTGGACCCCAGGTCCCTAGCAGGAGCTGCTATAATTTCATGGAAGTAATTGACAGTAGGAATTTGTAATACCAGAGAAATATCGCTGGGGTATTGGCATAGTAGGAGGCATCAAGTAGTTCCTGGGCTTTGATTGCTGTTTTCAGTAAAAGCCTTACAAAACTATTGCTTCAAGTGCAGTATGGATGGCATATCCAAAACAAAAGGCGCAAACTACCATCTTTGCCATCACATATTTTTTCCAGCATGGACCAAAAAAAAATTGAAGACAAAAACCTGCCCTTGGCTCTAGATGGATGGAAATGAAAAGCAAGGAGAGGAGCATCATCCAGAAATATGCTGATACTCGCTAAAACCAAGGGAGCTAAGATAAAGATATTGGAAAGCTGGAGGAGACAGCAAAATTGATTATGGACCTGGAAATATTGACGTATGTGGAAAAAACCCTAAATATGATGCCAATCTATGGTTATTTGATGAAAGTGTGTAACAAAGACAGAGAACTGTGTATAGTTAGTAACTGGGGGGAAAGCACTAGGAACCATGTGATGAAATCAAGAAAAGAAAAAGAAAATTGATTAAAAGGAGAAATTCCTTCTTAAAGCTATCTATTAGCCTGAGGAACCTGAGGAACTGTCTAAACTGCAGCAGTTGGAATTCCACTGACTGCAATATTTGAAAATAGAAAACAATTCAGAGCTTGAAAGATTTGTTGCATGATTTCCTGCAGTAGACCTTTCCTGCTAAGTATTTAAGGTTGTAGGATTCATGGAATGGTAGCAGGTGATGTAGCTTTAATTTATAAGAAGTAAGTGGGAATCAAGCATACCTTCAATATAAGGAAAACTTTGAGTTGTAAGTATTCAGGGTATGTCTTATATAGGCTTTTGTTTCTAGCCTCTAGGATCCAGCAACAATATTATATAAATTCCATGATTTTTGCTTGTGCTGGTTTTGGCTGAGGTAGAATTCTTCATAGTAGCTAGTATGGGCCTATGTTTTGGATTTGTGCTGAAAACAGTGTTGATAAGACAGGGATGTTTCGTTCCTGCTGAGCAGTGCTCACACAGAGCCAAGGGCTTTGCTGCTTCTCCCCCCACCCCACCAGCGAGCAGGCTGGGGGGCACAAGGAGCTGGGAGGGGACACAGCCGGGACAGCTGACCCCAACTGACCCAAGGGGTATTCCACACCATATGACATCATGCTCAGCAATAAAAGCTGGGGGAAGAAGAATGAAGGGTCCGGGGGGGGACGGACATTTGGAGTGATGGTGTTTGTTTTGTGTTTCCATGGATAAGCCCGCGACAGAGCAGGTACAACCCCGGAGGGACTGCTGCCATGGGCAAGGCCGTGTTGGAGCAGGTTTACTTCTGAAGGGACTGGGGCTGTGGCTAAGGCCACGCTGGAGCAGGTCTATCTCTGAAGGCGTTGTGGCCCATGGAGAAGGCCACACTAGAAGAGGTGCACCCGAAAGCCCCTGTGGCTGTGGATAAGTCTCTGCCGCAGCAGGTACAGCCCTGGACAGACTCTGACTCATAGATAAGGCTCCCCTTGGAGCAGGTACACCCCTAAGGGACTGCAGTCTGGGGATCAGTCCAAGCCGGCGCAGGGACAAGGGGAGGAGTTCGTTGCAGTGTTAAACCTGACGGTCTGGTCCAAAGGGACCGGGGTGGAGACTGTAGTGGAAATACCTTTAAATTGTTGTAACCTGTGATTTGAGTTGCGTGTTATGGGAATTACTATAGCAGGAACCACCTGAACCAATGGAGGACAAGCCTTACAAGAAGCGGTACAAGGGCAGCAGTGACCTGACCTGAGCTGGCTTTGGTGCCCAATAACTCCAGGCAACTGTCCTCTCCTGAGTGACCAGCATACCAGATGGAGCCTAAAGTCATGGACTAAATGAACTCAGTGGGCATTTTGGGGACATTTGTGGACATTTATGAACATCTTACAGACATTTCACAGGGGCGGTGCATAGACTAAGGGAGTGATATCTGTGTACTGTATCAAAGGATGGGAAGGGTGGTGGTGGTTAATGAGGATGTATTGGATAATGTAGGACCTGAGCATGATGTAAATGGCATGGAATAAAAGGTGAAGAACGTGCTAGTTTTGGCTGGGATAGAGTTGATTTTCTTCATAGTAGCTATAGTTACCTCACTTTTACTCTCCTGATTATCTCTTCCATCCCACCAAGGGGGAGTGAGCGAGCAGCTGTGTGGTGCTTAGTTGCTGGCTGGGGTTAAACCATGACATTACTAAATATTTTTAATTTCTTTAATTAAAGGTTATGTTTTTTCTTTTCAATGTGATACATGATTCAGGTTTTTTTATGCTTACTCAAAACACTTTTAGAAAGACCAATCTGAGAAAATCTTTTGCACTTTCTGAAAATCAAAACTTTCAGAAATTGTGCATGCCTAGACTGATAATTTTCTACAAAACCAGAAGCACTACTCCTGGTCTGATTTCTGTACAATGAATTTGACAAAATGCAGCACTCAGGCATGGCAAGGGTGAAACATTAATAAAACTGTGACAAAAATCCTAAGATATTTCTAATATTGTTTTCTGAAATATACGTCATGCTTAGATTGCATGTCATTGTTATGTATCATATCAGGAGAAAAAAACAGACTTTTAAAATTATATTGATACTCTTAAAAAAGAAAACAAAACACAACAGAAACCCATAAACATCAATCATGAAATTGTATTTAAGCCAGTTCTTTGAGGGGGTCAACTTTATTTATATTTCAGACTTTAATGCATTGCTAAGGAATAAAAATTTATAGCTTAATTCAATACTTATTTTATTTCAAAAGAAAGATATTTTGTTTCTACCAGACCTTAGCATCATTCATATGCAGTTGAAGTCTTAAGTGTGGACAAAACATTGCTGGCTAATACTGTGTGCAATTACACTTACTGTACACTTGTAGTTGTCCTCTGAAGACATTTCTTCCACGAGAGTTTTCAGCCTTACATTCGTACATTCCCGCGTCCTCTAGCTGCACATTAGGTATTTCAAGCACAGCTTGGGATTTTCTCAGGCGGGCTTTACTTGGATTATGACCATTAACTTTCCTCCAAGAGATTGTTGGAACAGGGCTGAAATATTTATTAAAATTACTGTTAGCACTCTTCCACTATCGAGTATACAGATTCTGTTATCTGGTAGTTTAAACACTTAATAATCTAAGTAGCAATAAAATATAACCACAATTAAGGTTCATATAATGCTTGATATACCTCACTTCCTGTAGGGAATCCTTAATAAATGGTTTGCTACTTGGAATGTGTCTCTTTCATCCACAGGGGAGGCCAAGTTTTTATTGAGATCAAGTAAATCTTTTGAAATGCTCTCTCTGGAGCTTTTTTAGCACTCTGCGCTTTATTCCTGAACACTTCCACTTGATAGGCAAAAGAAAATAACAACTTCAAAACCTGGAAGAATTTAGCAAATTCTAACACATCCTAATTTTCCTGCAATGAAACTGCAATTCAGAGATCAGTAATTGATAACATCCATCTAGGTGGGGGATTTCAGTACCACTCTGTCTTGGATAAATTAAGGTGACCAAGGTTTGGAGACCTTTTCTGTTGCAATATTCTTTAAGTTACAAAACTGATTGTTTAAGAAGTATGTATTAATGGCATTACTGTTTCTGACTGATAGCATTACATGCCTGCTTGTGGGAGTAGAAGGGTTTTTCACTGTAGCTTGCTATTCCACACAGGTCTACATGGAAACTGTGTCATTTACATTTATACTGAGGGAAGAAATGGATTAGATAGTGCTTGCACTCATTCAATTTTCTTTTTAGCCCAAACACTCATCCGTCCTTGTGCACCCATTGGGCTTTTTGGTACAGACATATATTTGTTGAAATATGGCAGATACTTAAGGGGGAAGAAAAGAAAAAAGAAATAGAAGACCTGTAGTTATAAAATATTTGATTATGATCTGAAAAGTAGTCTGCTTCAGGTATTCCAAAAGAAGCTGGAGGACATCATAAAAGAAAATGTAACTGTTACATGCTGATACTTTTTCAAAAAATATTTTGTATTTATTTGAAATGATTTCAAGTCTAAGCTTAGATATAAACACAGTTGGATCTTGTGGCAGTTTAGATGGGGAAAAGTACTTTGTAGCATAGATTCAGATTCAAAGCTTCTATTAATTTCTTCCATCATTTGCTAACTTCCACTTGCTGTACTATATGAAGCTGCATTAAAAAATCACCTTTCCCTCAGTATTTCGGGGTGTCCAATTTGAGACACAATAAATACAGACATGTCTACCAGCCATGGGTAAAACTCTAGCTATTCTTCAGCCAGTTAAAATCAGGCTGTGAGTTACTGCAGTTGTACTCAGACTTCCAGACAAGGTGCTCCAAATACTACTACTTTATAGAGATCCAGAAAATTCCCAGACTTGTAGTTGGAGGTCAAATGGTTTCTCTAATCTTGTTTCCCAAATGTTACAAATCACTGAATTTCATTGAGCCTATTAACATAATTACCTTCACAAAGCTAACATATAGTCCCATATGGAATGGTAACACTATTTATTTGATTATATCAGAAGGAGACAATCATTGTTCCCCTTATCAATTTGCTGCACCGATTGCTTAACGTGACAAAAGGTATTTTATTTTGAGAGTGTGTGGATTCATATCTGAGGCATAGTCCCTACAATACCTCTGTATTCTTTCAAAATGGTCCCTTATCAATTTCTTCCCCCATGGAAGAAATACATGTGTGGAAATCAAATTACCTTTATTTTTTCCTTCGTCAACAAAACAGACTCATCTCTTTCTCTTCAGCACTCCAATCATGTATATCTTTTTCTTTTTAGAGAAGGCTGTGGATCATATGAGCTCTTTTATTTCCCCTACTGTATCACCACAGAAGCTTGATAGCTTGCTCATTATTAGTCTTAAATTACTTTCTTGCTGACTGATTTCAAATTTTGATGTCTTGTAAGTTCGGTTTGAGGACTCTTCTGTGCAGCTTATATGGGTCTAATTTATAAAGTTTGTTTCCTATTAGAATTTATTTTACATACTTTTCAATTAGAAGATTAAAAGAACTTCCATTCTTATCTGGCACAAGTGCTTCAACAAGTAAATATGAAGAATAAATAGAATATTTCTGTCTCTGATGCACTAATAAAACTTAGTGTCTTTAGCCCTACCACTTACAATATTCCTTTCACATCCTTAGCTACATATTTTGATTTGCTATACTTTGATAGCTATTTGTATATATTAGAAGTAGTACAATTAACAATATTAGTTTATTTTTATTCCCATTTATTAGCTCTCATATTTTATTTCTAATTGCACACTTCACTTTGACATTCAAATTTATACTCTCTCTTGAGTGACTTTCTGGAGATTTTGTAAGTCTCTTGTTGTTTTGCATTCAGCTTTAAGTGTAAACTCCTTATATGTTTGTCCTCTTTCTATATGGAATACAATTATGTCATGATTGCTGGCTTCAAAATAGCTGCCATGGCCAGGCAAGTGTTTCATTAATCATTATTAATCACAACACAGGTCCACAGGAGGAATACTTTATGCTGGTACAGTGCAATACTACTCAGCAAGTGCTGTTTTATGAATGAGATAGGTGTGCAGGTACATTTTATTTGGCACCATAAGGGTCCCATGCTCGTTGCCCTTATTATTGCTTATTTGCCCTTCAGCCCTACTTTTAGTAAAATCAGTGGCAAAAATGCTTTTGCTCTATTGTCATGGAACAAAACTGGTTCTGCTGAACAGAATTGATAAGTGGAATTTTTTCATAGTGTATATTTCTGAGAAAAAATGGCGACATTATAAACCATGAAGGTTGTCTCATTTAGCTGCTATGAGATTATTCTGAAATTCATGTATTTAGAAAATTTCATTTAAATTGCATTTAACTAATGTTTTTGAAATTTGCTTTTGTGTCTGCTACAGAAAGTAAATGTGTATAACATGGCAAATACAGAGGAAACTTGTTTTTCTCTGGGTCATTAGGAAACATATTTTAAAAAAACCTCAATCTTTTCTTCATCAGTATGAGGTAGTAAGTGTAGTTTTTCAGGGAGATAAAGTTACTTTAGCTGTGTAGATTTAATGATTTCAAAGGAAAGTACTCCCAAACTGCATATCGCTATTTGCAGACAACTTGTAGTTCTGTTTAATGAAGCTTTTTTTCCTTGCATAACTTACAAGTGAGTATGAATTTTACATCTAAAAAAAAAATTAAATCTGTATCTATTTCTCCTCTGTGACTTCTGTGAGAATGAAATGAAATATATCTGAGGATGTGAAGAATAAAATTGTGTGACTGTTCTAGAAAACTCCTAAAATGCACCATAAAAGCTACTTAACATATGCACACATCATCATCTTTTTAAATGATCCATAGCTTTTTGAAAAATAGAGCAACAGCAGAAATATCTCTAACTTTACTATGAGTTTAATGTAATATGCATAATTGTTAAATCTTATAATCATTATAATCCATTTTTATTTTGGTCTCAGCAGACACCTATGGAATATAGTTTCCTTGTTTATGATAACCCTGTTCACTTTCAGCTCCTTTGAGTAACTTTATTCAAGTTTCAATTGAGTTCAAAGATAATATTTCTTCTCACTTTTGGAAATAATCTGTTGAATACTACTGGTAAACCTTAGCACCACCGAGAAAAAAATCCTACTTGATTTCAGAAATACCATCATTAAACTTCTCATTTATCTGAGCTGAAATAAAAGTTCTAAGAGGTCACTTGTGACTGTGGTAGACATTACTGTGGGTTTGTTCACTTTGAAGAAAATATGTGTTACAGTTTTAAATTTACATCTAGAAGAGATTATAAAAGTCAATTTTCAACAATATATTATTTGGAACAAATGTTATTGAAATTGTTGGGAATAGTTCACAAGTTTCTTTGGAAATGTATTGAAAAAACTGTTGGAAGCAATTTTATTTTATTTTTTTTTTCCAATTTGATCTTAAAAAGAATTTAATTAGATCTATAAAGCATATGTTTATTTCAAGAAAGGGGTGAGGTATTTTGAACTACCTTCTACATGGATCTGAGCTCCTAGTTTTTCAGCCATATCTTAAATAAGAATGCATAGGTTACTTTTTCTATATTTGGTTGGTACAAGCTGATGTGCTCTTTTGAAACATTTTACCTTCTACTGTAATTTCAATTCCTCTCCACACTATTTCTCTTTACTGTGCATCACTGTTCTGAGCTGTGCCTTCAAACCCACAGGTTCACATAATAATGTATCTTGAAAACCTCTGCATGCCTGTGCATTTGAGACAAGAAAAAACTTTTCTCCTTATGCCCTCCAGCCTTGCAACTGTGTTAAATATCTTCTAAGTATTACAGGATAATTATGTAGAATTAAAATGTTGAGGAGTATCATGAAATTATCTCCATCAGATACTTCCAGAAACACCCATCAACCATTCACACGATTCTACCTTTAAAACGTCACATATAAATCTGTTCTGGTCAGGTGCAGAGATTTAGGAGACAAGGTAATAACTTTTCATTTGGTTATTAAAAGATAGTTAGTACTCATAAAATATAGCCGAGGTACTGGTGATTTAAGAATAGAAAAAGAATGGAAGGAAATAGTGATGAGTTTGAAGCCTGTGTGCAAGAACAAGTTCAGGTCTGCGAGTCACGTCAACACACATCCATAACCGTACTAAAAAGGTCTGATGCATGTATCAGTGTCATATACTAATGTGGATGTGCTTTCCCACCACTGCTGGCTTGTTCTTTACAACACAGAGCAAGGACAGTGTGCTTGCTTGGCTGCATGTCCAGCTCCACATCGTTTTCCTCACATTTTAAGTCCTAACATGTTAATCTCTACAGGTATGGCCAGTGTATGTGTACAGATGAATTCCAGAGGACTAGTTACAATGAGTCTAGGACTTCCAGAAACAACAGGTCTACTGCCAATCATGATGCAAATGTAAATGTAAATCCAGTGTGTCTGGGTTGCACAAGATGGCTTTGAACCTGCTGATCAGCTATAGAATTTGAAGACAGTAAGCGTGACAATTTCTGCAAGTGCTGGATTTAAGGCTCTTGTACCACACAGTATTATATGCCTTTATTTCTTTGTGGGAGATCCTGAAGAGAAATATGACGGTAACTCTGAGGACCTACTATTGACGATTGCCAGAATCTGTTTCCTTCTGATCCTCTCAACCTCTGACACAGAGACAAAACCTGCATATGTGCTTCTGGATAGTAAGTTTGGAATGCAGAAGAATGCTTCTCCATCTTTAAACCAAAAGCAAAGCTGTGTAAATTACTGAAGAGAGTTTTTAGTAGCATTTACAAGTTTTTTTCATGGTCATAAGAGAGAAAAGGAAGGAATTGGTAAAATTGTTTCTTCAAGAATGACGTTCTGCTGATGGGAACTTGCAGTTTGGTGGGTTTTTTTCCCAATTTCCCTATACCATATGGTAAAAACAATTAACTCTAAATTTTTAGATGTAAGTATGAAGCATTTAGTCAGACTGAGACAGAATGAGGCCTGGGAGTGCTACTTAAGATTTACCAGAGAATCTTTATTACATTACTATGAATGATCGTAGTATTTGTAACAGCATTATAAAGTTTATGCAAGAACAAGCCCACTTAAAGAAAGGCAGAAATCAATCCAGCCTGAAAAATAGGAACAAAATCCAATCTTGGTCTAGCACCTTATGACATAAATTCTTATTCAGTATGAGCTAAAAATAAACTTTAGATTGATGAAAGTCTTAGAGAGATTTATTTGACATAACCAATATGTGCTATGAAAGGGAAAAAAATCTTGGATCTATCCCTGTCTTACATAAACAAACTCAGCCTGAAGATGCCATGTTCACATTTAAAGAGGTTCCTTTCTCTCATCACAAATTTATCTCCAGGGGAAAGGAATTACCTACTTATAACACTGACAAATGCTGTTCTACTGAGAGTGTTCATTTCCCTCCTGAGATTGTTTTGTTATCAGTAAACTTTAGGAGTACCTTCCACAGCTTCCAGTTTTGGCATCTGATAGAATTAACAAAATATTTTTTCCTAAAGTGAGGTGTGAAGGGGCATGGAGGAACATGATTTTTTTGTCCTATGGGACTTAGAAACATATATTTATATGCCAGTTTTTGTCTCTATCTTGCCCTTTGATTTTGGGCAAATAATTCTATTTTAATACCCTATACCATGGTTTCTCTGTTTTAAAAAGAGAAAACAGTCTCTTTATGTCTCTGTGACCTGTAGATGAAAAATAGAACATCATGACAAGAGTTGTCTTTGAGGGTGAAGGCAAATTACTACTTGTGGACTTAGATTATGAATTTGCTAAATACTTGACAATGCTAAAATGCTAGCACTCCTTGTTCCCCTAGCAATTCTCCTATATGTAGGAAAAAACACTGAATATTTGAATCCCTAGTTCCAACAAGGAATTGGATGCATAGCATCTAGAATTATTTGCTCCATTTAATGCAAATCTTGGCAGGTCATTAAATTGTGAGTACCATAATATATTTAAAAGACAAGTCAAAATTAGCTTCGTCTTTGTCTGCAAATTGTATATTAAATCTGGTTAGAATTCCTCAAACCTCTGACCTTAATTTATCAACGCAGCGATTCATCATGTCCTTTCATGCTTTGTTTTGACCAGCGGTTCCCATGCAGGGGATAACAATGTATGCGCTACTGTCATAGGATTCAGTGGAAATGAGGGCTGTTAATGTGCTCTGAATGTCCTTAGTATAGAATCAGGTTATCTGTAATATCAAAGGTGTTTCCGTGTGTCACCATTATTGTGGGAAGAGGCAAGAACTTTTTTGTGTTCGTGGAAAAGTACAAGGAGGCTTAATCATTTCCGAAAGAGAATACCTAGAAAGGAGCAGCTGCTGGGGCTGAATGGCCATTCCATGAGCTATGTGTATCCTTAGCAAAGAGGTACTCACTCCCTGAGGAGCTTCATGCAGTTGCCCAAGGAAAAGACAGCTTGTACTCAGGGAAAAATCTGTGCTTGTTCCAGTCACTGAATTCAAGCAAATGCCGATCACACTGTGTCATATATGGAGGGGAAATACCTTCAGGTAGATTAGTTGCCTTAAAGTGGACTGAATTAAAAAAAAATAGCCTTTTCTCTTTGTTCTGCAATTCGTGCATCCCACTCAGGATGCAAACCTTTCATAAAATATGATTTTATGATTCCATGATTCTGTGTCTCTTGACTGCCACCACACTAGAAAGATCTGCTGAGATATCTTAAAGAAATGGCCAACGGAACTGTCATACTTGGCCCTAAAAACAGTGAAGCCTGTTTTATATCAAAGATGTTAGCATCATTTTATACTCATGTTATATTCCCATGTTTATACCCAATAAGACTCAGCTGCTGCTTGCCACCTTGACCACTCACTCATCTCGAAGCCCCTGGGAAGCAGCATAGTGCAGTTAACATAGGTTAAGTTTGTTTTAAACTGTGATCAGTGGATTAGGTCTGCTACACTTTAGCATGATAGCAGGGTTGGAGTAAGAGGTGGATTCGTGGATTTGTATTAAGGAGATTTGTGTCAGAAAAGAATTTGATCTCAGAATAGAGATACTCATGAGACCTTTTTTGACACTGGATTAGTGGGAAGGGGGTCAGGTTATGGGAAGGTCTTGTTGGTTTATAGCAGGAGATGCCTCCTGCTGGGCCTGAAGCCAGGAAGAATCTTGCTGTCTACAGCCAACACACAAATACCTGTTCTGAAACATTCTGGACCAGTATAAAATAGGTAATATTGGATTTACCAAGATCAGCCAACAAAAGGATAAATGTCAGGGAGAAAGATATGGAAGACCTGGGGCATAGTTTTATGAGGTAGACTGAAAGGAAAAGCTGTATTTTACAAATCTGAAGAGCAGAGAGGGTTAAGTTTTGTCCTTTGCAGTTAGGAAACAATATGGTGCAATGCTGGAAACTTCTACTCGCCTATGCTGAGGGACCAGATGGGTAACTGCATATGTTAGAGAAATGTGCAACCTGGATCTGTGACTCATTATAGGATTATAGTTTGTGAATTTTGTGTTCCTGGCAAAAATCACATATAGTTAAAGTTCCCAGAAAGAAAAGAAAGGACCCGGGTATGATAAAGCCTTTGAGCAAAGGCTTTGTACTTCTTGGGTGCCTTTAATCTTCCTTCTTTTCTGAAATCACTTTCTTCCTCATTACATTGTTTGCCAAACACTGACTAGACCTCACAGAAACATCCTTTTAACATGTGGACTTGCAAAATCTATCTTTTTACACCTCCAAAAAGATTTGCAATATCTAGAAGCCTTCTGTATAGCCATTACTGTATGTCATTGTCTTAATGAGTGACACCAGCAAAAATAACTTCTTCAGATACTTCATGCAGTTCTCCACAGTTGCAGTCAAATGCTCTTCACCAGATCATAAAGATTTTTTATATCCCCACCCTGATCTTTGCTTAGATATCGTATTCACTTATCCAAACACTGTTCGCTTTTATTTCTGCATATTGAAAAATCTTCAGTAAGGTCTCTTTACATGTACATAGTCTGCAATGAAAATATTGATAGTGACATAAAATAAATAATAGCATTTTTAATAAAAGCTTGAAGAACAATTTTAAAAGTGTGTTAAAAGAAAATCAGGTCAAGGAGAGAAAATAAAAACCTAAATTCTATGGATTGAAAACTTTGAGATATTTATTAATCTGAATTGATTCAGAGTTCATTCGTTCAAGAGAATATTTTAGAACATTTCCTGGATTGCGTCACTAAATTTCATTCACTTGTGTGACTTATTTTTATTTTATTTTATTTCATTTAGAAAGCAAGATTTAAAAATGGACTATCAGCTGAGTGTTTGCAAGCCATATTACAAATGGGATGAATGTTTGTGACTTAGCTATAAATCTCTTCAAAACAAAGTTCACAATAGAATTATTAAAGCAACATTAAATATAACAGCATGAACAATGCTTCTATCATAACAGCCTCATCATAATTCAGTAATAAAAGGCAGTCAATACCTCTGTTTCATTCTTATCTTTAACAAAGAAAATTTCACAGTAAAAACATAGTCTTGACATTACTAAAGTGAAATAAGCTAGCATTTAGAAAGAATATTGATACCCTGTGTAGATGTTACTATTGTACAGAAGCAGCACAAGCATAAAACGGTATCTAAAAATACAGAAAAACAAGCATATGGGTTGTAAGAAAAATTGGCTGTCAGCAATGTTCTCTATTGATTCTTTTGATTAAAATCTCTAAGTGTTGATCTATGTGGTTAAAAAATAACCATAGTGAAAAAAAGGATGCATAAAACTTAATTTTTTTTTAGCAAAACAATCCTTTTGGCAGTCTACATGGCTCAGGGATCCTATTTTAAAAGCAAAGATTGAAAACTTTGGGAACCTACAAGTACAGGAATAGCCCACATCCTCTAATTTGTTTTAATGAGAAATAAAATATGATTACTCAGTGTTGGGCTGTTGGCACTATCATAACACAAACTGTACTTTTTTTTTCCTGGATGGAGCCAGAAAACCAATGAAATAAGAGGTTTATATGGGAATAAAATAGAAGCTGCTGTATGGTGTGATGCATGACCAAAAATGCAGCGAGGAAAAGGCTGAAGTGTGAGGATCAAGTAGGTTGTGTGCATGATACACAATTTGACATTAAAAAATCTGTGTGAAAGAATGGGTGTGGAAGAATTATTTGAAAGGGAAACAAGAAGTCAACCTAGAGTTATATGCAGAAAAAAAAAAATAATAAAAAAATAAAAAAGAGAGAAAAAAGGAAAAAAAGAGCCATAAATTAGACACTTCCTTTTTTCTTGCTTTCCTGTGAGGGCAAGGCTCTGTGCTCATTGAGGAGGGTTGAAATTTACAGCTTTTCATGTGAGCTTGGACAAACCAGTCCTATATCATTGTTCAAACTATGAAAACTTGTTCATTTTGAGGCTTTTAAAAAACCCTATATATTTCCATCTACACCTGCTTTTAAGTCCCATGTTAAAATAATAATATCAAAATATATAACTATACACCAAAGTCAGGAACTGTTAAAGAATGCTCAGGTGGCCGTCACTGGAAATACTTCATTAATGAATATGTCATGTGGTGGGGACAGAACATAAAGTCCTTTTACCTATCAGCACCATTACCTTCATAGCTTTTTAATGGGGAGTTAAATGAAGACATCAGAATTCTTCCTTTTAAAGCAGTACATAAAAAAAGAAATGAAAGAATTAACCAGTTGCCTCCAGATGTTCTTGGAAGCAAAGTCAGTAATATTTGAGAGGAAATGAAAATGGCAACCTGCTGTCACAGAAGGCAGTGCCTGAGAAATTGCATTTCTGGAGCAGGAAAAGCCAGGAATGCTGTGATCTGTGCGAGAGTGTCAGCTGGGAAAATGATGGCTTCTTCACCAGAACTTAAGCAAAGAAGAAGGTCGTGATCTGTCTTCCTGATTTACATAACAAACTTAAGTTCTGACATTGAAATGATGGACTTGTTAGAAAAACAGGATTATCTGGACTACAAATAACCTCATTACTAATAATCTTATTTATTTGTTTTACCAAAAAATTAGCTTGTCTTTTTAAATAACAGAAGACACAAGCAGTGCAAACTGTATTACTCAAAAGCAAATACTAATATACTGCTGGTTAGATTTATTTTTTTTAATGTAGATGTTTTGAATTCTTCCTTTCAGTAAGTTTTAAAGGAGATTTTTTTCTTTTTTAAATTATTATTTTATTATTTTAACAATGCTTAATGTAAATCTTAATCAGGATTTAGCAATTATATAAAATAAAAAGATGTACTTCTCTTCTTACGAAAAGTTAAAAAAATAGAAGATGGTAAAAGTTTGTTATTGCCAGTGGTTTTTTTAATTACTCTTTTGAAAAAAAAAATGATCCTCTGTCTTGTCAGGAAACAAACAAAAATACAAGTGTTCGTAATAAAAATTATGTAATTAAATGGGTGGCAGAAAACATCTTTGTGCTAAATATACAGATACATATGAAACATAGATGTAATTGAAACACAAGTTTTTGTGCAGGTGTGACAGTGAATATGGCTCTAAAAACAACCTTTCAACAAAAGTGGGCCAGCATAAATACCCGGCACAAATCACAAAACATCACTAATTGCAAAATGCACACTCTGATACAAAATACAGTAAATTTTATTTGCCTTTTCTGTTTGTCATGTCTTCTGTTGTACCTTAGCAGTAAATCATGGCTATATGCAGTGATTTCTTAGCCAATGACTGATGCTCATTGTAAGCAGTATTATCTAATGCAAATAACATAATTTTGAGGTATTTCACTCCTGTATTACTTTGAATTCTTTAGCAACAACAAAGTCTATTTATAAGTGTCATCAGTAACATAATATTTTCATTTGTAACTGTACCAGCTACATATTGCTTGGGTCAGAATAAAATTCTTCTCAGAGAATTTCTGTCAAGCAATTAAGACATTTGCTTTTAGTTTGGAGACAAAAGCTGCACAGCTCCAATTTATTTAATTCCTACAGCCATAGTGACTGGCAGTTCTAAATAAACACTATTAATAAATCATTAATCTGTAACTAAAGACTAGGCTCTTTCTGGAATATTTGCCAAATGCTTACTTTAGGAAATCTCGCTGGAACGTCTGTCATTCTCACAATTACAGCAGAGAGAGAAGACCAAACGTTTCAGACAGCTAAATTAAAGCATGAGAAAACCAGCAGCATATTGGTTTTGAGACTGTAATAACTTCTGTGTTATTTACAATAAGAATTCAAAACACCAAATCTCAAAATGACAAATAAAGAAGGAACAAATTAGTTGCTGATTCAGTTAGGTAATGGGGACCTATGGCAGTGTAACGAGAAAAGATCCTTACAAGCTACTGGGCGGACAAAAATGTTAATGAAAATGAATAGGAAATCTGATGTATTTCTACCTCCCACCTCAGCCTCCAGGTTTTAAACGAAGCCTGAAATGTCATTCATGTAATTATTACCATATCAGGTTGAAAGCGATTTCAACTCAGCTGATTTGATTGTGCATTAATGGCTGCGAAAAGAAGATAAGGAATGTGCACGGTAAAAATAGCCACCCATTACAATAGCAGCAAATGGGGTCAACTTACTAGATAACCTTAAATTCCTTGATCATTCAGGTGGCGCTTTTTTTTTTTCGTTTATTAATGGTTAACACCAAATACGAACGTGGAAATAAGCTAATTGAAGCCTTTCCTGTCAACCTTCACCTTCCTTATGTGACTGAAGAGTGACTAACTCTTTTTGAGAGAGTTTACTGAATCTCAGGATGCTGATGATGGAAGGTATCAGTAGCTGCGATTCTTGCCTGTCAGTGATGGTTGTGAAGGACAACATGTGGCATACCTTCTCTTCACTGGAAAGTGACAGCTGACTTGTAATCTGTCAGCAACTGCAATTTAATTCCAGCAAAATGAAGAAAACAAGAACTAACACATTGGTGACTGCTTCAGCCAAGAGTCTAAAAGGGCCTCATTGCCAGCTATTGACCTGGCAGAAAATTGGTTAGTGTTGCTGATAGGAGAGAGCCTGGAGCCACCAGCCTCTACAGAACAATTCTTTTCCTCATATATTTCAGCATTTCAGGGAATCTCTCAATTTATTGTTTTTCTAACCCTCTGTCACGTACGCCTTTCCTTATCCTTAATATATAAAACATAAGACTTGTGTTTTACCCTACAGAAATTCTCCCCTCATGTTTGCTTTCTAAACTACTGCTTACATTTATGTTGGGAATGAATCTGCAAAAGCCGCTGTCACTGTCTAATGGCTCCGTATATGTGGGCTATGGTCTCCCACATTTTGTTTGGACTGGATTGGCTATATCTTGTCTCTCCTTTGACTTCACCGGGCCTAAATAGATACAATTAAAATACTTTGTCAGAATTTCTCTCTACTTATTTATGAATACTTTCTATTGACCTGCTTACTGAGAATATCTGGATGTTGGTCAAACAGGAAAAACAGGCAAGAAGTGAAGCAAGTTTAAGACATATCTCATTCAAACAGTAAATAGGAACTGTTAAGAGAAAAATCTGAACAAAAAAATCCAGTGACCAGAGATACATGAAGGTCAAAATGACTATAAAAACATATAAAGTCCTCTCAGGTAGTAGAGACAACCTTTGAAAAGTTGCTCCGGAAAACCTACTGAGCAAGCTGGAGTGGTGATTCTCAGGAAAATAGACTATTGTCTTAAAATTCCTTTCTTCTTATCTTTTGTTCCTGCTTAAGTAAATTAGTAAGAAGAATTGGTATGGAAGATACGGTACTCCTCACACTAATTGCTTTGTGAAGTTCCTCCGCAGGAGTTACAAAGACAAATCATTCCACTATTCTTAATCAAAGCCAGGCTGTAAGAAACTTGTATGTGCCTTGATAAGCTATGAAATAGACAAGCAGGATATATGACATTCAGCAGCATGACTTCGGGGGTTGGGAGAGAGATGGCTGAGAGAAACACCACTATAAAAAGGAACTGAAAAGAATTCAATACAGTAAGATTTCTTTCAACATCCCCCCTCACATCACCTCTGCCCCCTGAATTTGATGTGGTATTTTTGAAAAAAAAACCAAAAACCCAAACCTATGCTTTATATTTGTTTATATGTGTCTAGTGAAACATCACTGATGGAACACCTGGTTTTAGCTACATGCATGTCCAGAAGAAAGAATAATTTCTTCGAATGACTAGAATTGCTTAGTTCTGTTTGACTTCATACTACCCTTGCCACCCTTATTCTTGGCAGCAATAATAATAGTAACTGCCAAAGTAAAATTGAAATGTCATCAGTTTCATCCTACATTCTGTAATCTTAATTGTGTATAGAAGTAATATTAATTTCTTATTTAATTTGTATGAAATAGCAAAGAGGTGTTTCTAAAATCTTTCTCTGCCTAAACCCATTTATCAATAAACATATAAAAACCTCCTTGACATGAATACTAAACACCTGTTCTTTAGTAGTGCTATTAGGTCAGGTAGAAACTAGAGAATTGGCACTGCCACAAAGTGTGTTAGGACATGTTTAAAATGTTGTGCTCTCAGTTTCATGTATAAAATATGCATTTGGTGGACCCGACCCCCCCCCCCAGGTCTTGTTTATTCTTCAACTATAATATTTTGGCAGAATAAATTCTAATTTACTGATTTATAGGATCACAGTGAATAAATGGTTGAGTCTGGTAAAATTTTCAATACAAAAACTTCCCTCTTTTTGTTTACAAGAGAGTTACATTTCATTTTGACAGAGTTTTTTAACTTGTATGAATTACTGTCCACAGAAATGGCTGGGCAGGGAATTCATAATTGGCCACTTAGTCAGTTGGTTACTTTGAGTGTGAAATAAGGACTGTCTGTGAAAATGAGATCCAGCAAAATAATGAAACCACAAATTAGGCATGTCACATCTTAATAAACAATGATGTCTAATTATGAAAGAATCTGTACTTACTTGCCAAGTGCAAAACACTCCATCTTAACAGTAGTTCCCCTTGCAGCTGTAACTGTGTAAGGAAAATGAACTTCAATTTTTGGTTCATATTCTCCCATCACACCTAGAAAATAAGGAATGTTGAAAATATGAAATATCATCAGTTTTCCACTTGCTGACATTATCACAGAAAAAACCTATGGCTTGCTTTTTGAACCAGCCCTACAGTAAAGCTAGTAATTGATGGAAATAGCCTTGTTTGAGCTGATATGCTCTGCTCAGGTCCAGTACATATTCTAAAATGCTCTTCAGAGTTACCAACAGCACAACAGTGAGCTTAAGAAAAAGGATTTATTTTCTCAAACATGGGTTAATATTTACATTTTGAAAGACTAAAGCAGGCAATCAATTTTAGAAGGGTGAGATTTTTCATAGACCAAAGCTTTGTTTACTGGTGCAGTGACAATTATGACAAATAAATCAACGTATCATGCTGTGTTTGACTGAGTACCTTCTAAGCTCAGCCAGAAAAACTCAAATTATGTAGGAGCATTTGTGTACGGAGATACAAACACAGATATGCAGACACATAGAAAGTTCAGTTATTTCCTTTTCAGTGACCCTTTTAATTTGGGACATGATTAATTTTATCAGGACAACTGTATTGGCTCTGTGTGGCAAGGTTTTGATAGTGGGGGGGGTTACAGGGGAGGCTTCTGTGAGAAGCTGCTGGAAGCTTCCCATGTGTCCCACAGAGCCAATGCCGGCCGGCTCCAAGACGGACCCACCACTGGGAAAGGCTGAGCCCATCAGCAATGGTGGTAGTGCTTCTGGGAGAACAGAGTTAAGAAGGGGAAAACTGCACAATTGCAGCTGGGAGAGAAGAGTGAGAAGATGTGAGAGCACCAGCCCTGCAGCCCCCCAGGTCAGTGCAGCAGGAGGGCAGGAGATGCTCCAGGCGCCGGAGCAGAGATTCCCCTGCAGCCCGTGGGGATGAAGACCCTGGTGAGGCAGGCTGTCCCCCTGCAGCCCAGGGAGCTCCACGGGGGAGCAGATCTCCACCTGCAGCCCGGGGAGAGAGGACCCCACGCCGGGGCAGGGGGATGCCCGAAGCAGGCTGGGACCCCGTGGGAAGCCTGCGCTGGAGCAGGCTCCTGGCAGGACCTGCGGATCTGTGGAGAGAGTAGCTCACGCTGGAGCAGGTTTTCTGGCAGGACTTGTGACCCCGTGGGGGACCCACGCTGGAGCAGTCTGTGCCTGAAGGACTGCAGCCCATGGAAGGGACCCACGCTGGAGCAGTTCGTGAAGAACTGCAGCCCATGGGAAGGACTCACATGGGAGAAGTTCATGGAGGACTGTCTCCTGTGGGAGGGACCCCACACAGGAGCAGGCAAGAGTGTGATAAGTCCTGCCCCTGAGGAGGATGAAGTGGCAGAAATAACGTGTGATGAACTGACCGTAAACCCCAACCCCATCCCCCTGTGCCACTGCGGAGGAGTAGGTAGAGAATCCAGGAGTGAAGTTGTGCCCGGGGAAGAAGGGAGGGGTGGGAGGAAGGTGTTTTGAGATTTGGTTTTATTTCTCATTACCCTACTCTGGTTGATTGATAATAAATTGAGTTAATTTTCCCCAAGTTGAGTCTGGTTTGCCTGTGATGGTAATTGGTGAGTTGATCTCTCCTGTCCTTACCTCGACCCACAAGCTCTTTGTTATATTTTCTTTCCCCTGTCCAGCTGAGGAGGGGAGTGATAGAACAGCTTTGGTGGGCACCTGGTGTTCAGCCAGGGTCAACCCACCACAACAACACACTTAGTACTGTAAGATACAACTAGGAAAACATTCAAGAATGAGAAACTCAGTAGAGTTATATGAAATTTGGTGTTGAGTGACCGACAGCTTTGGAGCATCACAAGAATTTAGAAAATGAGAAATGAGCAGGGAAGGGAGACAGGTTTTACAAGGCGAGGTGAGAGGTTTGTATTTGGTATGACTTAGAGGAAATGACATAATCAGCATGACAAGAGAAGAATATGACTGTAACAGCTGTGTTTGGTTAGACAGAAGATGGGTTACTGGGGTAAGTGATACTCGGGAACTAAAAGCTATATTAAACAAAGTAAGAATTGTTCAGATTTTTAGATGAGGAAAACTGAATAAAATCTGATTTGTGGACACAGTAGCAACAAGACAAGTCTAGTCTAAATTTATAAAAATCAGTGAAGATTCTCCAAAGAATCCTAGAGCAAGCAAATAGGAACAAGAGAGGGAAAGAAAGGAGAGAAAAGAGCTATCTTATGCAAGAAAGAGAAAAGAAAGGAGCATAAGGAGGAACATGGAAGCAGGGGAATAAGATTTGCAGCTGAGAGACCAGCTGACAGGGTTAGATGGAAAAACAACCCACGACCTATTAGAGAAAAAAAATAATATATAAGGCTGAAACGGCAAAACATACACTTCTAGCCCTTCAGTTGTTCCTTATGGGACTCAGGTGTTTCCAGTGGGGCTGTGCTCTCTTCCTTCTGTTGTCCCACTGTCTCCTGCAACTTGGTTCGGGGAGGGAGTCTAAACATGTATGCATTTAAACATGTCTTTGGGGGCCTAAGTTTAGTTAGAAAATCTAAATGTGTCTGATACGTGACTCAAATAACAGAAGTAGAAAGCATAAAATGCTTTTAACTCAAACAATGTAATTCCATAAATAATGTGGCTTTATAAGTAACAGTAGATTTCTTTTTAAAAAACATAATCATGCAAGTATTACATGTACTAGCAATAGTGACCCATTTTTCCTCAAAAACATGACTAAATCAATGTTTTGACATTGCTTTATGAACCTGTGGAGAAATACTGCCCCTTGTATGAAAAGGCAAATTCTGAACCAGTTCTGTCATTAAAGCTTAAAAGATATTATTTCGTAGAAAAAGGAAATTAACCTTTGTGTCCTGGGTATTAAAATAAAGTCAGGGCATCAACCAAATTGTAGTCAATGAAAATTTTCCCTAGCCTAGACTGAAATCATTCCTAGTCTAATCTGGCATAAAACATATTTTCCCACTATTTTGTACTGTGTCAATAAATTTAATAATTTAATTACACTCCTTGTGACTTCTTTTACTGCTTTCTGGCACTTTTTTTTTTTTTTTTTTTTGTGATTATGAATACCAGTTTCTGATTCATCTCAGTTGAGTTATTCATGATTTTATAAGATAAGGTAAGTCATATCCCCTTTTAGGTGTGTCTTTTACAGACCGAAAAATTCCAGACTATTAATCCTTCCTTACAGTGAATCTTTAATAAACTTGTGATCATTCTTCATGCCTATGTTGCACTGTTTCAAGTTCTATTCTATCATTTTGAGATAGGAAGATGAGAACTGCACAGCAATAATGAAGCTGTAGATCTTTCAATCACAGGTTTTTTTCTTGGGTTGGGTTTTGGGATATTTTTGGTTTTGTTTGCTCTTTATTGCTTTCCTCATGATTCACTTCTATTTGCCTTTTTGCACAAGAGCTCATGTTCATCCACAATGGTACCCTAATCCCTTTACTGATAATATCTAATAAAGGTATCATATTTTTAGGTTTAGGTATTATATAAATTTGTACCAGGTGACATTATTTATCACCTATCCACTCTATTATCATTATATCCTTTTGCAGCTCTTCACGGTTAGTTTTAATTTTAACTATCCTTAATAATTTTAATAATTAACAATCAACAAATTTTCTAGCTCTGTGTTCATTTCCCTTCCAGATCATTTATATGTTGGATGGTGAAGTCCCAGAAAAGTATTCTGTGCCTTCACTGGCAATCTCCCAGTTCTCCAAACTGATCAGATACTGCTACAACAGGTGGATTTTTTTTAATCTGTTGTTAATTCAAAATGGGGCTGTCCTTCAACCCCTCTGAGAATTTCATTTTTTGGACAGCCTTTGATGAGTCACCCTGTCAACAGCTATTTGAAATGAAAGTACACAATGTTACCTTGACCATTCCTATTCATGTTCTCTCAGACTCCTCGGGAAAATTGTATACGGATCGAAGCATGACTTCCCTCTTTAAAAGCTGTGTTCATGTTATATGACTGTATGGTAAGATTACTGTATGGTAGTGTGATAAACACATTCCTACTAATTGTACTTTTCTATTTATTTTCTACCAAAACACTTGACACAAAAGTCAGACTTACTGGTCTATAGTTCCTCAGATGTTACTAGGAGTAACTTTTTTAAAAAAAGCACCTTTTCTACCTATGCCCCTTCTGGGCCTGAGGCCTGGTGAAGGAAAATGGTACATCCTGCTTCCTTCTGTATGTGAGTTTGGCCTTGGGGATTTGTCAGTATTTGTAATGTCAATATTTCTTCTAAAATGTCTTCTATTGAAACTTCAATTACAAGAACTCCAGTCTCGATAGGGGAACCTCCCTAAGTTCCCTTGTAGTGAACACTACTGAAAATAGTTCATTTAGGTTTTATGAAGCAGTCTCATACTCCTGAGGTGTTCCTTTTACATCTCTGACTGTGCATATGCACTGACAGGTTTTGTGACTGAAGGAATTTTAAAAAGTTGGGGTTTTTTTGCTTTTGTGTAAAACTTTGTTCCTGAAAATCATTGTGTTGAATTGTCATATACTATTAAACATTTGCCTTTTTTTAGTCCTGAAAAACATGCAACTTAAAATAGGATTAAATTATTCTTGCCTTTAAAATAATACAGTACTTATGAACACATCTGAGGGACAATACTATCTTTCAGATCTTATGTTTTTAACTTACATTAACTCCCTTTAGTAGGTGCAATCTGTACAAGCATTGAATGGTCTTTGTGAGTCATGCCATCATTTCATATTCCTAATGAAATGCCGATCTACTAAAGCTTTGTACCATGTCCTGTTCTTCTGGGTTTTTGTTACACTAGCAAGCAGCACGCCTGCAGCAACTGGCAGAAAAATGTAGAAAAATTACTGAGCAATTGCTTTGTGTCCCTATGAAAATTAGGAAACAAAAGTCTATTATTGCAAAAAGATATTTTTCATCCTTATTATTTATGATCTTTGAGACCAAGGAAGCCATTGCAGTTGCATAGACATCAAGGGAATTATCGAGGCCTTACCTTCCCACGTTACACTATAATTGCTTTGCTATGGCTGTTGTACCTCCAGGCTCTTTATCTTTCCCAGTTTCTGTTTTGGTCACTATAAGTCAGTAATGGTAAAACAACCACCATCTGCATTTTCATCAAGTTTTTTGTTCAATTGTATCAGGTGCTAAAAGGAACCTGAACTTTTAAGAAATATTGAGGCCTTGAGTTATGTGCATTAGAATCAATCTCTCTCAGACTTATATAAATGACTCTTTCAGAGCTTTGGTTAAGACCATAAAAAATTCTCTCAGTCATTTTTTATTTCCAGTTATCAAACATGAAATATAACAATAAATAAAATTGATCAGCACAGAATAAAAACATAATATACGATTTTCAAGCGGCTAACAAATCACAGAGCTCATGGGGTCTGAGTACTATAGAGGAAGAGGGAGCTGTTCTCAACGCTACTGCGCTCTGCCTTCCCATGAAAATACCTACTTTCAGACAATCTTTTACCTCCCCAGAGAAGCCCCCCATGATTCAGTGTTCCTTAGGCTAATTAGTTAGTTTACTACACTCCCTACTTCTCAAACTGTGCTTTTCAGCTGAGTTCAGATCTGGGTATGAAAGTGCTGAATTTGTAATTGGTATGAAACACACTGCTTCAAAATAAATCTAATTTATCACATCTTGAAATTTTGTCTGGGATTAAAAAAAGAGGTTAAAAGCCAAACTTTTCTGTTTGTTTAAGTAAATCTTACCCCTGGGCTTTATTCTGAAACAAGTCATCCCACCTTACATTTCCCATTCTCTGGGTCTCTGTCCTTTCAGTGTGTATGAGAAGGAGAGCTCTCCACATTTCTGTCCATTCTGCTCCTGAGATGAAACACTAATAACGCTTCTGTTTGTTGTATCTCTGATTACCGAAAAAGGCACTGATTGAAATGACTGAACATATCCCAGACTAAGCAGAGCTTGCCTTATTAGAATTAATGGCCTGTTAGTTACACAGGCAGAAATGGAGCTCAATATTTACAGAAGAGATGATTTCCCTATTCCCTCCTTCAGATATTTTTTTACAACAGTGAAATTATCACAGAGCTATTATTACATATTCTCCAACTCAGGTAAAGAAAAATCTTCATAAAATCAGCTTTAATTTTAATAAGTGGTTTCATTTAACAAGTTGTTCCTCTGACTTGGCTGCAAATCTGTGATTTGAGTTCAAATCTACACTAACCAAAGCATCCTATGAACCCTTAGCTACAGTGTTGTCTGCATTTCAGTTTTCCATCAAAAAAAAAGAGATGACACAATTCACTAAACCACAGTAATGTGATAAACTCTGATTGTGAGGTGCTTACATACCACATGAATAGATGTAATAAAATTTCAAACATTTACAGATTTTACTACAGCTAAAACTGTTTACGTTATCCCCTGTGGGCCATTTAATGGAAATGGAGAATGGAATAAAGTAGCAAGATCAGTTTCTGACTGCCAGTCCTTTCAGCTAAGAACTAGTGAAAGAACTACAGACAGGATAGCAGTCATTATCACTTTGAAAAGGAATGCTCTACCTCTTCATTTAGCCTGCCACTCACTCTGTGACTTTTACAACCTCAAATGAAGAGTGTAGAAAAATTGTGAGTCTATGACTATATCCACACAAGAAGGCTTTTTGCCTTCATGGGGAAAAAAAAATCAGACAATTGAGAAATCATGGCACATCATCTTACTCCAGCTATGTAGAGGGTAATGCTTCTGTTCCATTAGTCTTTCAGATATTAACTACCCTCTTGAATCTCCCAGAACATAAACTTCCATGATGGCTCCTTAAACCCTTTCAGCTAAAATTATTTGGGGTTGTTTCAAACTGTTTAAGTAATAGGTCTTTAACTTACTTCAGAAACTAATTTTGAATGGAACAGTTTACAGGGAATACTTGAATGAGTGGCTGATAAGCTTTTAAGACAGCAGCTAGAAAAGAATATAAGGTTCCTGGCTAAACATCATCGGAGTGCTAGGGAGAATATGAAAGCCACAGATTTCCTATACTCAGGAGCAAGATTAGGCACAGATTTATACTTGCCATTATTTTATTAGCAAAAGATACAACCCCCAGTGATTACGAGTGTTTGCCTGAGAGCTTTGGGTGAAGTCCCTGATCTTAATCAGATGGTGCAGCAATGTTAATCCAGTTCTCTTACCACATGGATAGTGCTCTAATCACAGAATTATTGGGCATTCTTATTGGTTTGGATGTTCCTCTCAATTTCTGGGAAACCTCTTGAGGAGTGATGAACTTGTCCTGCTTTATAAGAATTTGTTAATAATTTTACAGACGGGAAATTGAGTTTCCTACCACACCGTAATTATGATCTGTTACGTGAATATGTATACAAACCCAAGAAAATTTTGATTAAGAGACTATGGCAAGAATGTTCATGTATAATTTCTTCTCCTATCAATAATCTGTGATGCAAACTAGGGTTGTTTATTGTGTCGGTCTTTTTGTGACAAGTGAATATTTAGCATTTTCCCTGAAGACCTGCACTATTAAATGTCCCCAAATATTTATTTGGAAGAGAGAGCTCTGAATAGACACATTTACAGTGACAGTAAATTCACAGCACAAACCAAATTAATTTGAATATAGTGATGATACCCACCATTACATCCTGACTGCAGCAGAAATTTTCAATGCGTTGGGAAGAATTTATTGACTCACCTGCTATTAATCTTATTCTAAATGGAAGTACCAGCACCTGTTGTAAGTCTCTAAAAGTTTACTGTGGGTATGTTTGTTTTATGATAATTGTCCACAATATTCCTTCCACTTAGAGATTTCTTAGCCAAGTTTTGAGGTATAAGTTTATCCTTTGAGATGCCCTAAAAATGCTTATGTGAAATTGCATTCTGCAACGCACTGAACACTAAAGTACCACCAATGTTTTCATATGTTACTCAGAGAGAAAATCCTATCACATATCACTGGATGGAAAGAAGTCTTTACCAGAATCTATCCTAATATGAAAGAAAATTTAGTAATTCAGTTTCTGGAAAAAATATCTTAATGAATACACCACAGGAAGGGAAACAACTCTTCTTCAGTTTACAACTAGGAGATGAACTGTTCATGTATTTCTAATTATGGAGGTATAAACGTAGAAGAAGGTCACACTTAACCAAAACAAAATGTTTACCTGAAGCTTAAACAGAAGTCTCCTCTTCCTACTTTAAAATCCATCTTTATATTATACTCCACTTCACTAGTTCAGCAGTTACTCTCTGAACTCTAGAAAGCCCTTTCTAGAAATTGTATTCCTATCTAGAAATATTTTAAAAGTGAGTTATTTATAACTAATAAATGTTGTGTATGTATGTCATACATACAAGAGAGATTTCTACCTCTCTTAAACAGCAAATACAACTAAAACCACTTCATTCTCAGTTGTAAGTGGGTGTGTTATGACTGAAGTAAAGGGAACTGGGGCCAAACCCTAAGGACACAAAAGCAATGAGGTGAGCTCAGAATAAGCAATGAGGGGAGCAGTGGTATTTTCTCTAGTTCTTCAAACAAGAGGCCACAATTTCTAGTCTACAGTTTGGGCTGCAGAGATCTCTGTTTACCTGTGTTTGAAAACATCAAACGGTAACGATGACCAAGATTGTTGGCTCTCTTTATGTAGAGAAGTCTTTACTGAGTCATAACTTAGACTTCAATCCATCAAATTTCTCATCTACATGTAATTTAGCATCTAAGCTCTTCTGTTAAACTCAGCACATCTGGCATTGGATGAAACCAAACTTCACCCTTTGGACATTCAGAGATGAATGAGTGAGGCCATCTGAATGGCTTGTATACAACATTCCAGTACGAAGATTCGTGCATATATCATTGTATGGAAACATGATAAACTGAACATTTTCACTGACTATGTATATATATAATTTTTCTGAGCAGCCACACACATCAAGAAAAATCAGGACTCCACTATAATAGACAACATGCCATCTTGCTTGAGAAGTCTAAGAATATGAGTCAACAAAAAGCCAAAATAACTATCATTGGGGGTTTTTTTGTTCCATTTGTTTTTACAGGGGAGGAAATTGTGTTGAACTTGGCACAAGCAATCTGTGGCAGATTTCTTTTAGGCGTTGCTGGCCAATGTTTATTGTTCCTCCTTTCCAACTGCCTGCTGTTCATCCAGGTCAGGCTCACAAAAGCTATTCTGAAACCTGGAAAATATTATTTAATCTAAATGATTTGGAGGAGGATCGTATTTTCATGGGGTTTATAATTAACTTCCTGATGGCATGTTAACAGTTCTTGAAGAACTTAATTTATCCTATAGCAAATGACATAATTGTTTGTACTTCAGATATGACCTTAAGCTCCATTTTTCTTGCAATCTGCACTGTTCTTCTACAGGATGAAACCAAAATATCCCCTTTCCAGTTAGGTACCAAAAGTGTCAAAATTGTTGTAGTGTGCAGAGAGGAATTTTTCATTTGATTCTGATCAATTAGAACACAAAGTGGTGTTGCTCTAATATTCACTGTTATCTAATTAACTGGAAAGAGCTTCCTAAATAGAAAATGTTTTTCAGTTGAGACTCTTGATATAACCATGCAAATACAAGTACCTATTATTTCCTCAATAAGAAGGATCAGACTAACACTAAAATTTCTCCTCCATTAGCAACAGCTATTGAAATACCCGTTGTTTTAGACCCAGCAGCAACAAATCATCCCTATTATAAACTTATTGCACTCCTAATCTCAAGCAAAATTCCTGTTGTTCACAATCAAATTATTTCACTATATTGACAAGAACACCAAACTGACACATCATTCTTATTTGAATATTATGCTATATCCCATGATTGAAAAGCAAGCAGTCACTTGTCTATTTGTATCTAAGATGCTGAGACAGTAAGATACATAATGTTAGGTATGACCATTCTTAATAATCTGAGACCATTCACAATTATAAAGGTTATTTTAGTTATCAATTTGCACAAATTTTAATTTAGTCACCATTAATTAAAATATTACCAACACACTTTTGTCTGAAATCTTAATAGCTACAGTTTGATGCAATATCATTCCTAACCCTGAATTGAATTTAGTGGAACATTTTTTCTCCAGTTCATTTATTTTATGCTTTGTATACTCTGTATATGGATCAGTTAACCCCTTCCTTTGTGTAATAGTTTCATAAATCATCACGAGGAGAAGCAAAACAAGAAAACATGAGTACAAAAGATGTGTAAGATGATATATGTCTAGAATCTTAAATTACTTCAGCTAATTAAAAAAAAGCAACAGCTTCATTTCCAGCAGATAGTGTTTCTATAAACTAGTGGGAAAACTTAGCAATTAAAACTCCTTGAAAGAGGTTATCTTAACAGAGCTCAAAGTAAACTAAACTCAAAGCAAAGTGTTTCATGGTGTAAGAGATCTTGTTCTACACTGAATGCTGGAACCTAATCTTTTCCAAACCTTTCCCAGTTTTCCTCCTGAAATAATCCCCTGGGTTCAGCCCTTTTATATTGTCAAAAGACCATCCCAGGATGTTTTTTCTAGACTTTTTTTAGGTTAAATCTTTTACAAATAGTGTCTTTGAACTTTTGTGTGCTGTTTGATAGTGCATTTGAGCTATGCTACAATCCTTACAAAACACACTGTAAAGGGTTATTGTATAGGAGCCTTCCATAAAACTTCCTGCCTACCTATAGATTTTCAGAAAGGACCACTGGTGCTGACTGTAACAGATTTTCTAAATGGAGTGATTTTGGAAAAAAAACGCACCAAAACCCAAGACCAAACAACATTACCCCCTCTCCCCCCAATTCTGACTTTTATCCTATTATTTCTCACAGCCTTGCAGTGGGGTCTGAGCACAAGAGTCAGAATAAAGCAGACAAAAAGTGTTTCTTCAAAATACCTGTAACCCACAAAGGATGTATTCTTATTAGAGAAAAGCAGAGATTGTGGGAAGTGTTTTATTTGCAGTGTCATAATGACCTATCATTAAAATATCTCACTACAATTTTAGGGGAGAAACATGTTTACTACAGGACTAATGGATGTCCAGGGACATTGCCATTTTATCAGCCTTCCCCTGGAGCAGACTCTGAGTAGTTTGATGTTTCTGTCAGTGTTATCTGTCTTTGTATACCACTAGAGATCAAACTTGATTTTGCCCAGTTTGGCTCTGATTGAAAAAAATCAAAGTAGTATTATTTCAGGTTTAAGATCTGTCCTGGAGCATTAGGAGCGTTCCCACAATTTCCAGCCAGTCTTGCATAGTTTTTATGGACTTGCACAATTCAAGTATGAGATGTGACTGGACACTCAAAAATGTAAGTTAATGATCTTGCAATATGACCCACGTGAAGGAGGCAGCCTACAAGGTTGGAAACTAGAAAACCTGTCAGGATTAAGTCACAGCTGGATAAGTATTTTCAACTCCCATTACAATCCAGGTATGCTTTGTGTCTTCTAGAATTCAGCTCCACATGAATAAACACATTAGAAGACAAAACTAGTAATGCAAGTAGGAAAAAAACCCAAAAAACTGTGCATTTCTAGAAAGGGGAAAACTGTCAGATCATAAACATTAGGGTTAATCTTTAAGCAAAACTTCTTAACGCTAATTATCAGCTAATTAACAACTATCAGCATTCTTCAGGGATGGAAATAGTCTATGTCTGTGAAACTATTGCTTTTGCTCCATCTTTATTTTTATGTATTATTTATTACCTTACTATCTTATACTGGCCCTTTTTATTCCACCATCAGGGAAATTATTATGACTTCTTCCAAACTTTTGTTAATGATGGGAAAGAGATCTTTAGATAACCCAACGATGTTCAAACAACATATTCTAGAGTTCCATCTGAATAAACACATGCAGAACACATTCCATCATGGAAAAGTAGAAATTAACATCCTTAATACCTTGATAACTATATATTCTATCATTATGTACGACTATTAATCACATAGAATTAATCAATAGAATTAGGACAGACAACAATCCGTTCACAGCACTATAATGACATGGAAAATAAATTTGAAGGTCAAGGCTGCATTCAGTTACATGAGAATACGTCTGGTCTGATACACTGAGCTCTGTTGAAGTATAAACTAATTTGCCCTATTGGAACACACTAGAAAGTATCCTCCGATGTCTGAAATTGTACAGGTTCTCTTTTTCCTGGAAATTTCACCATAGCAAAGCCACTAGGCAGTATCTACACAGAGATAAAATGAAGAATTACTTAATTCTCTCCTGTACAGTAATAATGTTAAAGTTAACATATTTTCAAGAGAAATAAAAAAGATTTAAAAAGGAAGAAAAACTGGAATGAAAATGTGTGAACTTGAAATAACTGCCTTATGCTATCAAGCATCAAAGATTATTTATCCCTAGGTTTCTTTTTCCTAAATTTGAAGACGCTTTCTGTTGTTTTTATTAGTCAAGATAAATTACTGCTTCCAATCAGTATCCAAGCCTACAAAGATACATTTTAACAACCCTGTTTATTATTTGTAAACAGTTATTAAATAATTCCTCAAACTTTCTAATGCATTATAAAGGCAGTTAATGAAATTATGTATAATTTTTTTCCTGATAAAACTTTCTATCTCCTCAGATAGAATTTTAGAGTGTTTTTATAACTCAGCTTGAAGTGAAATTGAATTGTATGAAATGACTGATTGTCAAGGACATCTGAACAAATGAGGTATTCATTTTATTCAGAATCCATTGAAGGATTTCTTGATGTTTTTATTTAATTTGCTTCATATCAAGGAGTTAAGCTCCCCTTTGAGACACATCACAAAAGAAATAAAAGATTAATAAAAGGCCAGGAAGTTCCTACATTCTTGCAGAGTTTGACAGAAAGCCTTAATATTATTCCATTTCTTCCTCATAGATAAATAGAGACCAATGTTGTCATAGGAGTGTTTTTTGTCACAAGCTGTCTAGTTCCCTAGGTACCAGTATTGTTTATGTATCAAAATCCAAGAATGATGATAAATATATCAAGTAGAATATTTCTAAGTTAATGATACATGTGTCCAGAAAATACAGACTATATAAATTGTTTTATTAATTTAGTGCCATTTGTACAAACTGTTTAAAACCACAAGCTCTTCCTCTGTTTTCTGACCAATGTGCTGACTGCGTAGGATAATGTCAGTTGTGATGCCAATCATCAGAACTCAGAAAGCTGTATGATTTTTAAACTTAAGTGAATATTTGAAAAGTTGAAAGTGATTCAATTCATTTTATAATCAAAAAGCTTAAAAAAATCCAAGCCATATTCAAAATCATAGTGCCAAGTAAATTTTCAGGTACTTGGATGTTTGTTTTGATGTCATTCTTAATTTCTCACTTCCTTATTAGAGTCCATCCTCAGCTGTTTCTTTCTCCACAAATTACTTTAATTTTCTTTAACTCTGATGAACACCTCTTTACGACAGGTATAGTATCCCACATTTTGGAGTATAATGTATATATATTTTTAAAATTTTGTCATTGCCCTGTAATATTTGTCAATGGACAAAGCAATATAACCTAAAGCAATCTCTATCAAAAAGAAAAAGTACAGTACCATTAATGGAATATTTTAATTGCGATCCCAGATAGTTTTTAAAAGGCCCATATTATTGCATTCTGTGGAGGAGGCAGAACAAGGCAGACGTCCTAAATAATAAATATGATTTAACAACCAGAATATTCCTGAATAGTTTTTCAAGGTAAGTTTATGGAGACTGCAAGGTTAGGCAGAAAGTCCGGGTCTCTTCACTGAGAAACTCACTCAGTCGTACAGGAAAGCAAACAATTTACTAAGAAATACTAAAGAACTCCATTACAATCTACTAGGAAATACTAAAGAACTCCATTACAATAAAGGGGCTTTTCAGAAATCTGAACAGATAAAAATTAAGGCATAGAAACCTGGTAGAAACTCATGCGTGTGAAAAAATGAATCAGGAAATTGTTGAGGAGCAGTTCATCTATGTGCAAATGCCTCCCCAATACTCCAGCACAGTTCAGAAGGTTGGATTATCACAGTTGTATGACAGTCAGCCGTGAAACACTAATTTGCTTGAGGCTGGTATATACTACCCACTTGACATTTAAGAAAATCTGTGCAGTTTTCCTTCACAGATTTTTTTTCTTAGCGCAGTGATGTAGACTGCTGCCTTTATCCTTATTTACTCTCTCCATTTCTTATACTGTACTGTGTGCCTAGGTACTGTTAGTAAGATATGGATAATTAATCTGTTGAATTTCTGCACAAAACTGGAACCAAATAAAAGCATGAAGAAATGTCATTAAAAAATATAGAGCAAGATATGAATAATAAATATGACAATAAAATTCTATCTTTTTTTGTCAGAGTTCAAACTGATCAAAAATACAGTCAATGTTTGGGTTTTAAAATTTTCAAATGTTGGTATTGAAAAGATCAGGTCTGCTATGTTAATTCAGTAAAACTAAACACCTGGAACTCAATAATTAGCACAGGTACTAAACCAGCAAAACAAAATAGGGAATAAGAGAGTAAAATGTGCAGGTTTTTGCTGCAGAGGCTGCATTCTGTGCAGACAGAAATTTCAGCTTGTTATGATGAATAAACATTAACTTAATTCCATTCTAATCTGTGAACACATTTTTTACTTACTCTGTTAAACTGTCATGGGTGTTTAAGTCCAGCTTTTGTAATGCTTCTAAAGCACGGGACTAGTTTTAGTTCTAGTAAAAGCTATAAGCAAGAAAAAAGCCTCAGACTCTCTTACCCTCTCTCTGTTTCTCTCTCTCTCTGGTTCATGTAAGTATGGATTCACATACACTGAATTGCTGAAATGTATTTCTGAAGAACTAGAAAGCATCATTAAGTGTGGAATATCTTGGAAAAAAAGGAAAATATAGGAACTTATGGAATTATTAATTATTTTCAAAAATAACTTTATCTTGACAGAAAACAAAACCAAAAAGCAATGATAATGTAATTAATAAATACAAATCTTTTTGCTGCAAAAGAGCAAATAACACAGTTGCCTCTACAGGCAGATATTCCAACAGAATCAGTTACATATCATTTATATTGAAATGTCATACTGCTCCATAAGAAATATTATTGGAAGGTGTTTTCTTTCAATTTTGGGGAAAAAAATCACAAGCCACTTTTTGATAATAAGATTTAGGTACTTATTTACAGAAAAAATACTGCGGTTTTATGTCTTGCCGAAATTCAAAACTACTTGGGTAACTAACTAACATTGTAATCAAAGCTATTGTATTGTTCTTGGTGGTACTTAATCAGTGCATTGAATTGGAGCCTGAAGTGTAACAGGTCTTTAGTACAGCAACAGGTAAATTTTTAAGCAAAACAACCTCTGTTCAGTTGTCTAATGATGTGTGCCTTGTGTCATCTGAGATGCATATCTCCTGGCATCCTGATGCTGGTCTGTATGCCCTGCGTGGTATTTGCCAGTCCCCTCTGGATGTCTCAGATGCCTGAGGTTATCTCAGTGTGGCAGTGGCTACTTGGATGAGGCAACTGAACTGAGCCCTGAAGAAACAGACGTTACTGAGAAAGGAGATTTGCTTCTCTCTGACAGTGACAGAGCACCATAACAGCAAGAAGGAGTAACTGTTCTAAGCAAAATACATCAGGAGGTGTCAGATTGCACCTCAGCCTTCGGAGGTCTAAATGCTCTCGTAACTGTTAGATGTTTTAAAAGAAACTGTCTCCATGAACATCTTTCCTTTGCTGATTGCTGCAGTAAATGCATGCATATATTGAAAAACAACAAAATCATGGTTCTTAAATTAACTAGAGTATTTTTGTCTTTGTATTTTTGTTTCCATGTGGTACCCAGAAATAATGCCTTTCTTACCATCGTTTCTCAGTGTCAGAGGTGTAGGAGGACTCAAAACTCTGGCATTTGTCACTGTGTTTTTTACCAGGCATATATAGCTGCCAACATCAGATGTTTGCACCTTGGAGATGTAGAGATTGCCTGTCTCCTGAGAGATGAAGCGTCTGCTATCTTCTGCCACAAAAGATGGGAATTCATTAAATACCCAGCTATAGATGATCTCTAAAAGAACACAGAAAACAAAAAAAAAAAAAAAAGAGAGAAAGTAATTATGGAAACAATATTGTATCATGTTAATGGATACACTCAATAAATGTTCATTAACTTTATTTAAATAATCCAGTGCAAAAAATCTAAAGGGTTTTTAAACTTTTTCTTTGTTTGGTTTAGAATTGAAGAATTTTTTTCTCCCCTTGGAATCTTGAAAATAGCATAAGCATTGAATCCACAAGTTCCCTGGGAAGACAGGTTTAGTTCAGAAAAAAATAATTAAATTATTCAACAGACTCAGAAAACACCCATAACATATTAGATAATTCCCTTTTCTAATCTTTTGGGTCAGGCGAAAAATAATATACAAAGCATTCTTTTCTCGACTTGATCAAATTTGCAGTTGAAATATATCAAACTACTACTTATAGAGCTAGGGATGACTTTTGCAAGTGTGTGTATAAACAGTTTTTATTCTGAACATCTGTTTTTAAAATCAGCACATTCTAATAACAGTTTAACCTACCTTGCAGGTAGTATTACTGCACTACACTTCTATCTTCTTCTACATCTGCTTCACTGAAGAATCTCAGAACCCTTCCTTGTCCTGGTTTCAGCTGGGATAGAGTTAACTGTCTTCCCAGTAGCTGGTACAGTGCTATGTTTTGAGTTCAGCATGCGAAGAATGCTGATAACACTGATGTTTCAGTTGGTGCTCAGTAGTGTTTAGACTATAGTCAAGGATTTTTCAGCTTCTCATGGCCAGCCAGGGCACAAGAAGTTGGCACAGGACACAGCCAGGGCACCTGACCCAAACTGGCCAACGGTGTATTCCATACCATGGGACGTCCCATCCAGTATAGGAACTGGGAAGTGGGGGCGGGGAATGGCCGCTCGGGGACTGGTGGGGTGTCGGTCGGCGGGTGGTGAGCTATTGCCCTGCGCATCATTTGTACATTCCAATCCTTTTACTACTACCGTTGTCATTTTATTAGTGTTATCATCTTCATTATTAGTTTCTTCTTTTCTGTTCTATTAAACCGTTCTTATCTCAACCCAGGAGTTTTACTTTTTTTCCCGATTTTCTCCGCCATCCCACTGGATGGGGGGAGTGAGTGAGCGGCTGCGTGGTGCTTAGTTGCTGGCTGGGGTTAAACCATGACACCTATATGCAGCTTAAATCCCTATGATCAATGAGTAATTCCTTAAACCACAGCTACCAACTGCTTTGCTTCATAATCTGATGGATTAAAGACTAATCAAAGTGATTTTTAAAAATGGTAATTAAAGCCAGTCCTTTGGTTCTTATTTTTATCCCACAAATTATTCTGTACACCTGAAAAGCATATACTTTTCCCTTTAAACTCATAATAACTGGTCGAGAAAAAAGGATTATTTCCTATTATTCTGTATGAGATTATATCATGATTTATTGAAAACCTAGATGCATTAATGTCTCGGCATTAGAAGTATCAGTAAAGTTAACCAGATTCTGATTTAGCAGGGAGTTCCTTGCAGGGAATTATTCATGTGGAGTTCCCCCGATTCAGACTTTAAAGCCTTAACCTTATGCATACTTTTTTACATATTGTTCTCCTTCAGTCTTATCTTCCACTGTTTCATTTTGTCATCACACCTTAAAAAAATATTCTTTGCTACTTAAACCAGCACATTACCTATATTGCAATTTCTTCTGTAATCTCCTCCTTGTGACAGTCTTTAAAGAACCGACTCCAAAATCAGAAAAGCTAAAGCTAGCTGAGGTATATAAAGTCCCAACAACTGCTCCATTGCTATGGCAAGTTCCAAGCTTTTAGACTCAAATTTCTTAGGTGACTACTCTCAGCTTCAGCAGCAATATGAAGACAGTAATTGCATGTATGTCAGTCTGGTTCTCTGATACTTTTATCCCCACTGCATTAAAAATGTTTCTTCATATAAAGTTAGTTGGAAAATGAAAGGGTCAAAGGGGTGAGAGGAAGCACCTCAAAATTTAACCTTTTCTGTGTGCTTTTTAGCTAATGACAGGAGAGGAACTGGTATAGCTGTTCATGGTATGAGGAATGTGAAACACATTAATATCCTAGCTAAGTATATGCCATAGCGAGGTCTGCAGTTCAATTATAACAGTATAAAAAGCATTAGAAATTCCAGCTGTCCTTTCTATCCTTATGTTGTACTGTTCCCTGATGTGGTGGTCAGAAAAGAACAGAAACCCACCATGACTGCTTATTCAGCAAATATAAGGCAACAATGCAAGCAGTGATGTTGAGATGCAGGATGTTCTGGATTAATTTTGAAGAAGTTCAATCTAGTTTTGATGTCAGATGAAAATTTTCTCATGAAAAACTGATGGCATTAGTACAAAAACACTATGTTAAAGGACTAAATATATTTACCTGACAGTAGGGGAACACTTCTGCAAAACGAGGAATTAAGCTGCATACATTTACTTTCTGCTTAAAACCTTTTTCAAATCTAATTGTAATTCTGAGTGGTTCCACAGGACCCTGAGGAATTCAGGGCTCACAGAGAGCTCTCCAAGTGTTCAAAATTTCCTTCCTCTTCTGTTACGTTTCAGACAAAACACTAATTAACGCAAAATATTTCTCTCTGAAAATTTCATTGCTGTATTTTGCCAAGATGTCTTATCTGGCAGAAATGATTCATGGCGGCATAAAATTCTACAAAGTGATGATGAACATACAAGTTCAAGACAAATGCACAGGCTTTAATTGAAGACACCTGATAGCAATTCAAATGGAAAGCAATCAGTCTCACTAATTGCTCTGGCTTAAAAGTAGTTCAAACCAAATGTAAAGTAGTCATCATTGTGGGTCCATTGGTAGTTCACGTAGAATAGAATTTTCTCCATTTGTAGCCTAAAAACACATGCAGTTAATCATTCATTTATTAATTAGAACTAGTCCTAAGGAACGGATTTCAAGTAATAAATTTTTGTGCTTTTAAGGAAATAGAATATTTAGTCTTTGCTGGTGCTGAATCTGGGGGCATACTGTCATTTTATCACCTTCTAAATGATTTTTGCTGTTAAGAATTGAGTGATGGATGAATGGGTGTTGGGATAGGGTACTGAGAAAGAAGTAACAGAACTTCTGCCAAATCTAAAACTCAAATCATTTATGCTATTAAGCTACAGTTAATGCTTTTAATTGTGCATACCTACAGCATCTGTATTCCAGCCAGGAGCCCAAACTCCAAAGCACAGACAAAAGTGCTAACAGTTTACTTATTGATCATTGTCAGCCCACTGACATTGAAGGAGTTACTCCTATTTTTTCATTTCTGAAAAGAAAAACCCTGGGAATACACTTTCAAATCCTGAAGACTTTGCATCTGAATGCTCAGATCTGGAATTGATCTGGGATTCTGAACCTTCTTTGCAGGTGAAAAGCTCCTTACACACTTTATGAGGTTTCTCTCCTATGAGACCTGGCTAATGAGTTCATAAGATTCTTGAATACAGTTTTGAGAGTTATGTCCATACAGTTTGCATAGGCTTCAGTGGAAATATCTCAGAGAAACTGCAATTTCCCATGCATGTTATGCAGAACAGTCAGAAACAACCACAGCTGGCTTGGGATCTGGGGACCCAACAGTTTTTAGGTGACAGAAATAGATGGATGATTTTGCAGAAGTGATTTTACAAAAGGGTGTTAAGAGAATGACTGCAATTATGGGAAAATGGGTGTACCTTGACATTGATCCATTGTACAAATGTTTCACTCTTCTAAATTTCCAGCCATAGTAGAGGATGAAACACGCATTGTTGTTCATATTCTGGGGCTCTGACTGTTCCCAGTTTGTATGCCAGCAAAATTAGAATTTAGGGTTCTTAAATCACAGAATTGTTAATGAAGGCTGTCCAAGTACAAAACCTGGGGTTTTGTTTTGGTTTGTCTTTTTCTTCTGTCAGTATCATGAATAAGAGAATACCCAAATGATTGCAATGACATACAGAAATAACTAATAAAGTGAGAATTATGGTGAATCAACATTTAAAACATTTCTATCTATAGACAAATGTGTCATCTACAGTATATGCACAGTAAAATATTCTGAAACAACAGTGAATACAGTTATATTCCACAAGACCCACAGTAGTTCAGCATATGAGCACATGTAAAGTACAAGAAGAGAGGCCTGCCTGCATTTAAATATTATCTGACATCCCATTCTTACAAAATGGTAAAGTGCTAAGTGAACTTCTTGAATTTCAGAACAAGAAGCCTAACACCAGATGCACTAGGCCTATTTGTAATCAGCTCACTGCAGTTGTTAGAGAGCTTCAAGCCTGTATTTTCCTATAATGGTTTATGTTAAAATATTTTAGAAGCTGTGTCATTTGCCTAAGCACAAAGCACAACTGTCACTGTTTTAACTTTTTAATAGGAGACTAAACTCCAGAGGTACATCTCAAGCCTGACAGGTAAATAACAATGACCTTCAAGAGATTTTGAAGCTAAAAGTCAGTGCTACCAAAATCTAAATAAAACTACAACTGTAAAATCAGAAAGTAATTACTCTAGATATGAACCTTCTGAAGTCATCTCCTTTTGAGAAAAGACTGAGTAAATGGTTTCACCATACTGTTCTCATTTTGCTTTCAATAGGGAAAAAAGTTTAAGTGAAAATAGGAAACTTTGAATACTGTAGTATACAGAAGTTTAGAGTATTTTTACAGAATATATGCTGACCTTATTTTTTATTTTTGTGCCCATCTATTTTATTTTTAATGTGATGCCTATGCCAAAACCACAAAATGATGCAGAGCCCTTCCTGGAAATTACAGTTGACGGCCAACACAAAAGAAACTTTTATGCAGGTACTATTCATCAATACAAACAGAAACAGAGAGTAAAAAGACAGGGAAATTTTGAATTATAGGAGCAGTTGTAAATTGGCATTCTCCTGTGGCTTGGGCTGGAGGGCTCTTCTGCTGGGAAGTTCTGTTATATACAAAGACTTGGTGTGAAAACGATTTAAGTCATTTCTGTAACTGCAAAACTGGTATTTCCTTTTATGAATGACCAGCCTTGTTTACAGAGGAATGTCTCCAAGGAGCTTTCTATCTGTTTTCTGAAGGTCATTTGGAAAGCCTTCTGAAAGTCCAATTTGTTTCTGTGTTTTATTAAGTACATTCTAGTGGGCTATGTAGGTGAAAATCTGGGTTGCTTGGTGATAAAGTAGTGAGAAAAGAGCATCTATCTCCTGCCAAAAAGAATTTATAGTGTGAAATTTTGTTTACTATAATTTCTTAAATGATTTTTGTAGATCTATTATTTTCTCTGTTTAACAACACTAATTCCTAAACTGTCACAATGTGACGTACTTCCCATAATGGATGAAGCTGGAATACTGACTTATCAGCATTTTTGTTAGTGCTGTATTGTGCTTTTGGAGATATCAGTCTGATGCAGAAAATGTCAGTACTATGATAATGCAAAAGCCTTTCTGTCATTGTGGGTCAGTAAGAAATTACCCCTTAGGTATTGTAATGAGAGCTGTGCTGGAAGCATTCAGATAGCACCAAATATTCACTCCTGTGTTTGTTAGTGCCTGAATGTTTCCCAGATTTGCTTCAAGGCTTTTCTTCTGAGAAATTGCTTGTTTCGTCCTTTTAACATGAGGGTTTTGGACAACCTTCTCATCAGTCCTGTGAGCTAAGCAGTAATTTGGGTGGAAAGTGAAGACATAACAAGAAAGTTGCCATAAAACTCATTTAAGGCCACCTAAAACCTAAATGTACAGTCCCTATAATGGTTAAATATTGCATATTCTAGGGCAAAGCATGCAAACACATGTCCCATAATTGTAATTATGTGGAGTTACGGTGTTTGTACAAGAAGTCTGCTTCTTTTTCTTTTTCTTTCTTTTTTTTTTTTTTTTTTTTTGTTTTGTGATGCAGTGGAAGATCATAGAATGGTTTGGGTTGGAAGGGACCTTAAAGTTCATCTAGTTCCAAATGTCCTGCCATGGCGGGGCTGGAACTCCAACTTCTCCAGTATCCTGTTGGGAAAATATATTTCTCTTCCCTGTTTAGGATTTCCTCTCATTACGCCAGTTCCACAAGATGGCAGTACTTGATGAATAAATGGTACTGATGCCTAATGACAGCCAAAATCTGAGATAATCTGGGAGTTTTAGCAACTCAAAAGAAGTTGCTGCTTCTCTTTTTTTTTATTTATAAGAAAAGCAGCAAAAACTGCACTCAAGATTACAGGCTGAATTTACTATACATAGCTATAAACCATGAGATTTGCATGATGGCTTTGCTTTGCCATTCAGAAATATTCTGTTTAAACAAAATAAAGTATCAGGAAAAATATATGCCTAAATCTCCCTGCTGAAAATACTAAACTGTATTTATCTCACACCCAGTTTTCACCTTTATCATTACACTTGCTGTTTGAATATTCTGTGTACCAGCCACAAAATAAGGGTGCAATATACGGCACTTTCTAATGGTGGAGAACACTTCACATTCAGAGGGGGGAAGGCTTCTTTTTAGCCAAGATGAATGATAACAACGGGTTGTTCCTCCAGCCTCCCACCACAACCAGATAAATAATTTTGGTGCATTTCTTTGTGCTGCTGTGGCTTATTATCAATGCTCATTAATCCTCCAAGAAAATATTTAATGAAGGTAATTTATTTGTTGCATTGTAACGCAACCACAAAGAGCAAACAGATATTGTCAATTTATCAGCTAGCAATGAAATTGCTTTTTTTTTCTGCTCTGGGGGCTCTGTATCTACTGCTCAGTTACCTGAAACACAATTCTACCAATCACATATTTGTCTTTGTTCGGATTTAATTACAGTGATAAATCTTCAAATATTTTCTTTCTTATAACCATTCACAGAACCAATATCTAAAAATGTGGTAGAAAAGGTAAGTATACTGTCAGGACTGATCTTGTACTGGAGGATACAAATATTATATTGACGTTACCAGTGCACACAGCCAATATAGTCTCATTTGTACATTTGACATGTATGAAATGTATCCAGTCATTGAAACATGTAAAGATCGATGAAAGCTCTTTCTCATACATTTGCTCTTTAAAAAGACCACACAGCATTCAACAAAAATACGGCTTCTGGGAAAGGATGCTAAATTATTGCGTATATTTGATTGTAACTGGCATGATTTTCATATAAAAAAAATAAATAAATAAATCTGTTCCAGAAAGAATCAAAATATTGTGATCAAAAGGAACTCAAAAACACATGTTCTTCAGGCCCTTCTTTTGCCCTCAGGCAAGATCAGATATTCTCAGCCCAGTCTTTAAAAATGTCCAGTGAGTTATATTCGTAAATTTAGATCTTCAGAATAATCTATTTTATTACTCAGTTAATAATTAGAGAGTTTTCATTAATATTTGTGTGTAATTCCTTTTTTTTCCCCTATACTGTTTATTATTTATTCAACTTATCACATTGAAAGTATTGAAACCACTTTATTGATGACCTACATTAAACTTTTACAGTTACAATGAAAGATCATTATCCTTGTGTATATCAGGCTTCTGGGTTTGAGGCTAGATCAGCCAAATCTATTCAACTTTTTCTTAGAAGTCATGGTTTCAACTCCTTTACTTAGTTTTATTCTTGTCATCTCTACTGCTTTCCTATATCTTAATATGTAGGACCTAAAGCTGGACATGGTATTCTATTTGAGACATTAACACTATTGATAATTAAGGTAGTAGTCGTCTTAGTATGTCTGAGAACTGAAGTATGCAATTTTCCGTTCTACTAAGTATTCCATTTTCTGTAATAGCAGTATTTTTCTAAGGAAGAATGCTGTTTAATCACTTATTTCCCTTTATTCTATCTGTAAATTTGATCTTTGGTAAATAATCTTCATTTTGCTGAATTTTGTGTTACTCACTGCAAGTAATTTCTCAATGTACTGATCCTTTTGGATTCTGATTCTGTGCTCTGCATTAATTGTAACTTCTTGCAGCTAGGAGTCATTCAAAAAAATGCTAAATATGCCTTCCTTTCCACTAGGGCACTCACATTTTTAAAGAAAAAAAAAAAAAAAAAATTTATATGATTTGTTCTTGACAAATCTGTATTGGCTGTTTCTTAACACCTCGTTATCACCTTATTGCTTACAAAATCAGTGTTTAATATTAAGTCACAGTAACTTTGCAGAACTCAAACTCAGCCTGACTATGGTCCCACCTTTAAGCTTGCGGGGGGGGGATGTTTTAATAATCTTTTGGAAGTAAATGAAATAATCTAACAAAAGCTTTACTATTGATACTCATCTATTATTAGATAGGAATGGAAATCAATACTTATGTAGAAAAATCCTGAATGCTCCATATAAACTGATGTTCTGTGTTTTATAATATACCGGATAATGCAGATGTCACTCTATAATGCTATTTTCTATGAAAAGCAGAAAAAAGTGGATGATAAAAAGTAATAAACCGTCTAAGTGATACCAAAGAACTTAATTCAGAATTTAAGCATTAGCATTGCAGCTCTTTTAATCAATACTACTGACTTTATAGAACTATTGAAACATCTAAGGTCAGCAGGAGCAGGGAGGTGATCGTTCCCCTGTACTCAGCACTGGTGAGGCCGCACCTCGAGGCCTGTGTTCAGTTTTGGGCCCCTCACTACAAGAAAGACATGGAGGGGCTGGAGCGTGTCCAGAGAAGGGCAACCGAGCTGGTGAGGGGCCTGGAGCACAAGTCTTATGAGGAGCGGCTGAGGGAACTGGGGCTGTTTAACCTGGAGAAAAGGAGGCTGAGGGGAGACCTTATCGCTCTACAACTACCTGAAAGGGGGTTGTAGTGAGGTGGGTGCTGGTCTCTTCTCCAAAGAGACAAGTGATAGGATGAAAGGAAATGGCCTGACGTTGCGCCAGGGAAAGTTTAAATTGGATATTAGGAAAAAATTCTTCACTGAGGCGGTTATGAAGCATTGGAACAGGCTGCCCAGGGAAGTGGTGGAGTCACCATCCCTGGAGGTATTTAAAAGACGTGTAGATGTGGCACTTAAGGACATGGTTTAGTGGTGGAGTTGGCAGTGTTAGGTTAATGGTTGGACCCGATGACGTTAAAGGTCTTTTCCAACCTAAATGATTCTATGATTCTTTGATTAGTAGTTTCCAAAGACAAGAATTAGAGGTAATTTTGTACCAGCTTTAGACAGGGTAATCAGGAAGACTCAAATTATAAATTCATCAGCTTCAATCTTAGATGAAATAATTCAATGACTCATATAAGACTTGATTAATAGCCAATTTTAAAAGTGAGATATAATTAACAATATTGGAAGAAAATAAATCTAGTCAAACTAACTCAGTATACTTTTATTGTTCTTTTTATCGACAAAGACAACAAAGCTTCTGTAATGTACCTAGAATTCATGTTTTATAAAAGAACATGCTGTTTAAAAAGAATTGGAATAACTGACTGCAAAGAATGATTAAAAGGATCAGTTCTGGAATTCTTTGTCCTTTACTGCTGAACATTTTAACATTTAAAAACAATCCTATGCAGTTGTAATCATTGTTTTACAGGAGACATAAAACTTTGCAGTGACAAATGTGCAGGATGAGTCACTGGTAAACTTTGATTTGGTTAGGTTATTATTATTAGAACCTTTTTTTATGATAGAAATGTTTTGGATGTATAGTAACACAGATTGATTATTTCTTAATAAGTTGAATGAACAAGAATTCTGTGGTAATGACTAACTAACTATTGTACTCATGAAAAGTGTGGCACTGGAAAATAATGAGGATATTTTTTAATGCTTGGGAAAACACATCACTATAGAATATTTATATGCAGAAATTATTTTCTCTGGCAAAACAATGAACAGAATTTAAAGTAATTTTCTTTTCTCTTTTTTTCTCTTTCATACTTTACATCTCTCTTGTTCTCTGATCATGCTATGATACTTGATTTTGTCTACATTTTAATGGCTCTGGTGTGATAGTTACGCTTCCATGGTCTACTTTTTACTTAAGTCTGCTGCAGGGATAAGCACAATGAAAAGTCATACTCCACAGCAGTGTTACCTGCAGTGAACCCCACAATCCTGCACCTAAGTAGGCTGCTGCATTACATGGAAATTTCATTTTATGACTACTGCAATGATACCCATAAATTAATGCATTTTGAAGGCATGACTAGGAAATTCATCAAAACAAAACAAAACAAACAAAAAAGAAGTAATGATAGGATGATGATCATCCAAATTTGTGGAATATCTCTATTCCAAATGCAAGAGTGTCATTATCTCTTTTTCAGCTGAGAGATGCAAAATCTCTGCATCCCTAGCTTTTTCCCACTCCTTATTTAGGAACAGAGGCTCTGTTAAGCAAATTCTGTAATTTGCCTTAAAACACTCACTGATAGTTCAGTTATCAGAGTATCAGTGTCTCAAGGAGTTTATATATATGTTTCAGTTTGGCTTTTTGTACTTGCAGGAAAGAAAGCAACTTAAATTTGTCACTTTATCCCTCATTCACCCTAATTCCTAATGCCAGGAAGGATTAATAGTAGCAGAAAGATTTATTTAACAAGATTTAATTTCAGGCTTCTGGGTGTAGAAATGAAAATAAAATGCTACTGCAGTTCTAGTTTATACTTCAAAACACAATCTTTTCTAACAACCTTCACCACTCTATACATGCAGTTGTTGTATAGGCAAAACCTGAGTACTCAGAGTCCATAGAGTTGCCTTTGTATGGCTGCGCATATTGAACTCTAAGACATGCCCCACTGCCTCTCTGCTTTATATTCTCTTGGTGCTAGGTGTTTTAATATAAATATAAAGGCTTTTGCTGGGTCTATCTGCTGGTCAGTGTTTGGTGAATTCCACCATAGCCATGGCACGATATGATTGATGGATCTTCCTTGGGCCTGCTCCTTTGCTTATATGGTATTTATTATCCTAAGTTCTCAAATCAAGGGCAGTACCATTATTATCACTTTTATATAGGAAAACTGAAGAAGATGGAACAAAGTGATTTCCCAGCAGTCATGAATCAGGCCATACTTAAAGTGAAATCTCCACTAATACATAATTCTTTTAATTTCTATTATTCTTTCCTCTCTTCACCAGCTCTTTGTACATCTACCAGAAATGCCAAAACACACAGGAAAAAAGTAACGGTCAATGAATCCTTGGGAGCTGTGTAGATGAACATCAGAGATGGGTAGCTACCCCCTCATCCTCCCTCTGAATTTGATTTTCAAATGTTAAAAAAAAAAATTAGCTGTATAAATCACATAATCCCCTGAGTGTTCAAGGTCTAGTGCTCAGCTCCTTCTCGGTATGTTTTCTAGGCTTAAATGCAGCAAGGAATGGATCCGCCATTATATCTTTCTGAACACAATGGAACATGCGAACATATTCTTCAGAGAATAACGTAAAACCAAATTTATAGTCCCCAAAAGACAATTTTTAAATATCAAGAATGACAGTGACAGATTTTTTTTTTCACCTTAATTAAAAAATAACTCAAAGTGCAGATGAAAAGGAAGATACATGTCACATTAGCAAACTGCCCTAGAATGCTGATAATGCTGTTCAACCATGTTGTATAAATAAATCACTACAAATAACCTCAGCAACAATCAATCATTTAAAATTTAACAATGTAGAGTCTGGAACTCTTACCTGTTTTTACATATAGACAATACACTGTTGAGTCCCTGTGCACATTGTTCTGCACTACTGGAAACCCAGCGAACAGCTTCCATCCATCTTCTACTTGTCACATAATTGTTATTTAGAGATAATGCATAGCCTTCTGTTGTGTTTCTTTCAGCCTAGGGCAGTGTCCCATGATTATAATCTCTCCTCCTCAAGCCCTTAGCAATAGCAGTCAAAGTGACACCTAATGTGTCACATTATATATTACATATCACATGGAAAAAGAAGATATTTGTCCAACTCTCCCTGTTTTGTGTTTTTGTGGTTTGGTGGGTTTTTTTTCCTAAAAGAAATATCATTATTAAAGTAATGAAAATAACAGGCAATTCTCCCTCCTGTCCTGAGTACGTGTATAGTTTTCAGAAGACTAATTATGTTTTTCAAACAGGCATGAAGCATGATGTTATGAAATCACAAGATCTGGACTGTAAATCAGTGCAATTTTAGTCTTTTCTTGAAATTTTCTTTGTAGATCATCCTCTGTAAAATGGGTAGCACTCCTTCCTTCCATCTTGCATTTGGCAGAGCTTAAAATTGATTCTTTGGGATTGAAACTACATCGTATTTTACTAAACTCCTAAAGGATCTTGTGGTTCTGCAGGAAAAGCCAAACTGAGACAAACCCTTCATCAGTATTATCTATATCCTTCTTTCTCCTTCTTCTTCCTGAATTTTTATCCCTGCAGTCGCCAATGGAAGACTTTCTTAACTATTGAAAGAGGAAAATACCATGAAAATTAACGCTTCAAGAAACCAATAAAAGAAATGAAATTTTCCAGTTACAGATTCTCCACTCTAGGTTAATAGCATAAACTCAACAGGAATTGTATTAGCTTGTTAATGAAGTCATCAGCAATGATTTTAATGATATCAGAACATAACATGACAACAGAGGAGATGATAGAATGACAGAATCATAGAATGGTTTGGGTTGGAAGGGACCTTAAAGATCACCCGTTCCAACCCCCCTGCCATGGGCAGGGACACCTTCCACTAGACCAGGTTGCTCCAAGCCCCATCCAACCTGGCCCTGAACACTGCCAGGGATGGGGCAGCCAAACCCTCCCTGGGCAACCTGTTCCAGTGCCTCACCACCCTCACACTGAAGAACTTCTTCCTCATCTAATCTAAATCTACCCTCTTTCAGTTTCAAGCCATTACTCCTTGTCCTATCACTAAACTCCCTGGTAAAGAGTCCCTCCCCATCTTTCCTGTAAGTCCCCTTTACATATTGAAAGGCCGCTATAAGGTCTCCTCAGAGCCTTCTTTTCTCCATGCTAAACGAGCTCAACTCTCTCAGCCTGTCCTCATAGAAGAGCTGCTCCAGCCCTTTGATCATCTTTGAGGCCCTCCTCTGGACTCACTCCAACAGGGCCATGGCCTTGTTACACTTGGGGCCCCAGAGCTGAACACAGTACTGCAGGTGGGGTCTCATGAGAGCAGAGTAGAGGAGGAGAAAGTGGGCAATCAAATTATCAGAATTAAGTGTGGTATTCATTACTACATTGTCAAAAAGATGGCATTGTGATAAAAAAAGAAGTCACTTTTCCACTGCTGTTGCTCTGGAAAACATCTTCTGCTGTCAGAAGATAAAGGACTCACATGTGCTGCTGCACAGGGGTTTGGATTTGGCTGCAATCATTCAGATTTTTGTTTGAACTCTATATTATGCTTATATCTATTCAGTCGTTTTTCCTTGAAAAATCTAAGCAATTGCCTTTAACATATTTACTGTTAAGTAAGTTATAATTACCTTCATGCCAATTACAATTGTATTAGGTAAGAAAAAAGAACATAAATGCACCCAGATATGTATTTCTAAACAATTTCTAGTCTCCCCTTTGAAAAAGAAAAATGAAAACTAGATATCCCAACTAGAATTCGTTTTATACGGCTTCATTTATTTGAAACAATCTTCCTGAACTGATCAAATACGGCTATATGAAAATCTATGTTTCATTAAGCATTGTATCACTTCAAATGGTTGTAAGTTCACTTTCATATCGTACTTACAAAATAAGGAATAACTGACTTTATTACATAGGGAAACTTGTTAATGGAATCTTATAGATCTCAGATCAGTTCAGTCCAAAGCTTTCTCATTCTGAATCAAGACTGACCTCCTAACATTTTCAGGAGTCATCTCTACCAGAGTCACCATTGAGTTCAGTTAGTCATGCCTAGTCTGGGAAGAGTTGCATTTTCTGAAAACTCCACTGTTTTCACCCTTTTTTTAATCCTTTAAGTTTTCCCCATAATGGTAATGGAGAGAAAAAGCTAGACTCCAGACCCTTAGAAATGAATCATTTTTCACCTCTTCCTCCTTCTTATGTTTCGTCTTATTTCAGCTGTCTGATCAGCATTGTATTTCTGGCTGCTTCTCCTTAGTCACATTGATTAACATGCACTCTCACTCTATTCTTTTCTGTGGTATGAAGTGGAGAGGTAATTGGGATTAATTAGGAATTTTCTGTCTTAAACAAAATGGGCTTTCTGACATTTAACTAACTGACATGTTTGTAAAATGGTATTATTCCAGCCACCAGCTTAGTAAAACATCACAACTACATAGCAAATGGATTCTAATAGGAATGTTGTTATGAGAGGGTCAATTTTGCGAGGGCTGTGCACATCTGTGACTGTACTGTTGTATGCTACTCCAATCCTAGATCTATTAATGTTGGGCTTCTGCTATTTTAGAAGTTATATAGCCTGTGCCACAGAAAAAGTTTTTGCAACGCTGTTTCCTACTTTAATTGGTACCTTTACAATGTTAGTTGCAGAAATGTGGTTGTGCTAACGTGAACGTACATTTCTGTTAAACTTAGCAGGACAATGCTGTCATGTTTAATCACTAGACTGAGGGGTTCCTGATAGTTATGTCTAATTTGTTGGGACATCTCAGTAACAGGCTAGTAACTTGTCTCTAGGGAAGAGGATCTTGCCCACTGCAGAAACTTTTCATCATTATTGTCCCATTTGTCAAGCTGTAGACAAACAGCCACATACGGCTGGCGCCTGGCAGAAGAGCACCAGCCTGAGGGCCAACATACTCAACACATTTTTTAAATTAATTAATCTCCTGTGCTTCCTCCCTCTTCTCCTGGTATCTCCTTTCACTTTGATTCTCCTAACTGGCAGCTGGGGTAATATTTGTTGACAATAGTGTGGCTGTGAAACTACAGCACACGTCCCTTAAGCAGAGCCCTGTCAGGGCTGCCCCTTCATCCAATTTTGTGCACTGCCTTAATTGGCCAAGGTCAGCCAGCTTTCTCTCACTACATTTTCATAGTCCCTGAGAGGAAGAAGAGCTCCAGTGAGTGATCCGATGGGTCTAGGGACATTAAACTTTCAGTTTCTAGTGTAACAAAATATTTTTTGAAAGAATTATTAGTGTTTTTAAGGGGGTGGGCATGATTTATCAACAGTGACAACATTTGAAAAAGTTTTTCTTAAAAAAATACCAAATTACAAGTTCTTTGGGAGAATTTACTACAGTTGGACCAATAACTTATTTCTGTTCATGTATTACTTTTCAAATTATTTAAAAAAATAAAAATAAGAGAAAATCTAAACTTCTATGTCAAGAAAGTTTCAATCGATAATAAATATTTATCCATATGCTTACTATACAGACTTTGCCTAGAATTTGGGGCACATGCAGATCATTAAAATCTAATTAAAATATAATAGCAACCCATTGCCGAAAGACTGGGAGTAACTCCTCATTGGCAAACATAGCTTGTTACAATGCTACCTTATAGAAAATTCTATCATAGCCAAACTCTTAAAGTTCATATCCTCAGATGCATGCCTTCAACATGATTGAGGAAGGAAACCCTATAAAGTGCTTCAGGGAAGTCAGCAGCAAAATTACTGGTCATGTATTGAGTAATGAAAAGACCACAGGAAAAAAAAAAAAAAAAAAGAAGTTAATTGTGTTTGTTCATTTCATAATGAAAACTACAGGCAGAGTCATCAATCAGTTGCACAGATTTCTATATTGAGCTTTGTCAGTGGCCGTGGACATTCTGTTTAATGATAACACACACGGGAATTAGCATTACTAGACAAGAAAGTTTCAAAAGCAGTCTAGTAAAAGTGATAAAGTAGGGGATGCAAGAGGGAAACACCTTTATGATTCTTCCAGGGAAAAATGTGGGTGAAGAGATGAGATGACCCTATGGAATTAATCCAGAATTAGGACAGAAACATAGAGTTTAAGGGACTGTGAACCTCTCTTCTAACACTATTTTTTCTCCCATTATTGAAAAGCAAATTCAAGCTTTGTTAGCATCCAGTAAAAGTCAAATAAACACACAAATATAGTAAAGCCTAAGGGTGAAGTACAGGAACCCTTCAACTCATGATAGCTAACTCACTCATTCAGCTGATACATGTGGCTCTCAGAACAGTGCTTTTAAAATACTTTATATGTACATTATGATCATTTATATGTTATGGACATGTAAAGAAGTGATAGAGAAGTTGTGCCATCTTGTCCTCTATGTATGACATATTAAGGGCTTATTAAAGAAACTTTTCTGTGCTGTACAGTTAGCAATCATTTTCTAATACTGTTACTTAAGTGGCCTGTTTTTGTTACTCAGCATCATGCTCCCACAATGAATTAGAATGAGTGAAGAACAAACTATGGCATGACATTACAAAAGAAATAAAATTAAGATGGGTGTCCTGTATGTCTTCGTATAGATACCCTTACTACAAGTCAACTGTTTGTTAAGTCTAGGACACATATTTGGCTTCCATTTTTACATTAATATAAGTCTTAAGGAAAAAAAAAAAAAAAACAAAAACAAACCAAACAAACTCCAAACTTCAGTGTTCTTCTAACTCTCACTTTTGTTAGTAGAAGGAGAAGCATCAGGGTATTGGACAGTTCTACCTTCCCAGCAAGCCTAGAAGTTAGGAGGAGGTGATAGTTATGTCCAGCGAATGTGAAATGTTCCATTTGCCACCACCAGTTTCATACACATTCACCTCTACAGACTACTAGTAGAAGGTACTGACTGATGAATAAGTTCTGCTTAGCTTAGGGGAGAGTCATGGCTGGAGGCATGACCTGTCCAGCTGTTGTTTTAGGAAACCTGTGAGTGGCCAGTGCTTTGATAGGAACCAGCAAAATGGTCCTCCTTGTTCTCAAGATGAGAGGAGAAATGTGACTTTCACCTATACATTGCTTTCTCCTGGAAGCAAATTATATGAATTTATTTGCCAAAGTTGATTGGAAAAGCCAGATTTGAAAAAAATATATCACAGAAAAAACCTGGATATTACTTTACTTTTTAATACATACAGAACTATATTGATATCACAAATCAAGGTCAGGAAGAAATCTCCCCTGAAGTAACAGGTTAACAAGATGAAGTAGCATCCAGTCACGTCTAGAGAGAGATGGAGATTCACAGATCTAAGTTCATGCAGGCTTCCTATGATTTTGAAGAAACTGTAATGGGTAAGTCTATGTAAATATGGAAGTTCTCTAATGTGCACTGAAATGCCACTCTTAGGTGCCTAGATCCTGGGATTGAATACACAGCCTTAAGATAACCTTGTGGCCTTCATATACATAAAGTTAGACACCTGTGAATTGGATTCACAAAAGCCAGCTTAGTAAATGGAGAGCCAGAGGGTGCATGGATGCCTTCAAAACAGAATTTGCTGCGTCCTGCATGCAGATACCTGAGCCAATTGCCTGTAAACAAGTTAATGAGCATACTGAGGGCAGGCTAGCCCAAATATAACAATCTTGTTATCATAACTGATTTGCCTGGAGAAGTCTACTCCTAACAATTCTGTACCTGAATGAGGTCATTTAGAGCCTGTCTCGTTATTTCTATGTATAATTTGTGCAGTAAGGGCCTAACCAGCGGAGTTCTAACTAGAGAGCTACTGCGCTTCAGTTGGACTTGGTTTCCTACTTGTAGCGGAGCTGCACCCCAAAGCTGCAGTTTTAATGCAAACGCAGCCTTCAGATTCCTTTTGCAGACCCTGAGCAGCGAGAAGTGATTGGTTTGTGTTTACTTCTAAAGTGGTTTTCTGTGTATGTCCAAAGTACACACAAACAGGAGCTGAAAACAACTTAAAAAAACATTATTTGACATGACTTTCGCCATTTAATATGGGGACTAGGACAGCTGTGTAGGAAATAGAAGAATAGGACAAAGCCTCCTGAAAACTGGTAGAAGGAGTTGTATTTTAGCAGCTTGTCAGTTTAGCAACACACTATGCAGACATCTGGAAGATGCGTGGGAAGGACTGTGATCCCTATAGCACTGGCATTAATCATCTTCGGTGAAGAATTTTTCATGAAAACTACAGCTTTATAACACTAAAGGGGAGGCATAAAAGATGCAGCCTATAGCACAGTTTCCAAACTGGGTAAGATCAGCTTTGTCCTTTAGAAAGAGAGAAAAAACAGTTATAGTTTAACATCTGTACAGATGTTACATGCTGTGGAAAGATTATGTAGCAGTGCTTCTTCCAGACGGCAGCGTCCCTTTGAGGCGGGAGGCAGCATGCATCTGCCTTCCCCTGCACGTATCAATGCTGTTCTCATTCCAACAATGGGAATCGTCGTTCTCTATTAAGCTCATACTGAAAGCTTTGAATAAAAGCCTTAAAAAGCTTAGCTGAAAGTATTAATTCTGAGGGAAACATGTAAATCTGGATGAAATTTTCCATTCAATTTTAATCTCTCTATGGTAAACCTTGTAATTAAGATGATTAAATGAATGAATAAAACCCTATATTTACATCCTTTAGAATACCACAACGAAAAGCCATAATCCTGTTTATGGGAAAAAGCAGTAGAGGCCTTTTAAAATGGAGACATCAACAAAAACTTGTTTAAGCAGTTAGTAATGAATGAACCTCTCATTTAGCAAGGCTGCCTAAGAGTTAACTGTCTAGGAAACCCATCTTGGAGAAAAAAAGCTAATGTGGGGTGAGGAATAATCAAATGTTATGTTTATGGATGATCAAGTTATCGACGATTAATATATTTCACAAGGGACAACTTAAGGATTTGCAACAAAACAGTATTAGTAGAAAAGCTTCTAGAATAGACACATTAAAATGATACAGGACTCCCAATGAAATCACAGGAAGCATTTTTTTGGAGTGATGGTCCAGGAAAAGCAGGAGGTGAGAATGTGCTGGTGGCTGTTTGTCATAAGGAATCTGCACAAAATTCTTTTCATTGAATGTATTTTCCTTCACCGTTCTGAAAGAAAGGGTAGCATCTCTCCCAAAAACCTCCCTCATTTTGCAGCTCAGCTATTTCTTAGCAAGGATGACAATAACTTAACAAACTCATTTATTAAACCCAAGAAATAATTCTCTTACCTGAATTCACACTGCAAATATTCTGAATATATTTCAAGTGCACTCCCCCTCCCCCCCTTATTTCCTCTGTAAAATATTTGGACAACAACCTAATGAAAACTTACAAGAATTATCTATATATATCACAAGTTTGTGTTTGTTTGTTTATTGCATTACCTTTTGATAATATATCACAACATTAATAAACAGAAATCAGGTCTGTATACATATGCAACTTGTTTTCTGATTAAATTCTTGTCAAAAGAAATTATTTTTGTATTTTTTCAGTCAGTGGTACTTTATAAAGACTGAGATTTTTCTAGAGTTGTGTTCTGTAAGAATGGAATATAGGTATTATTCAATCAAAAGTATCTACTTTATCTTTTATTTGAAAACATGTTAATAAACCTATATCTCTTTTAATATGGTGTTCTTTCACTAAGGGATCTTTCTTTTCCCACAATGATATTGTCATTTTCTAAAAAAGCTCAATCCTGAAATTCTTAGGCAAGTTTATAAGTAGTTATTGACTTTAGAGATTGAGGAATGGGATTCTGTTGAAGGACAAATTGTTTACGAGGTTGTGGAGAATGATTAGGTTTGATATTGTATCATAGATTTATCTCCTGGGATAAGCAAGTGAAAATTATTTCCAAAGGTGCTGATCAATGTGAATAAATCAACATAGCGGAGCTTGTGGTGTTCATCCACAAAAAAAATCTCTGTCATCAAAAACACCCCCATAACTCATGGTCTTGTTAATGTTAGATGTTTACACATCTCAAACATGCTTTAAGTAGTCTTTAGCTTAGATTTATCTACTACACACTACAATAGCTTAGAATTCACTTGAAAGTTTGTCTCCCAGGTGATTTTAAAGGTCATAATTTCTTAGGAGTATTTAGAAGACAATACCATCTTTGCAAATCAGACACAGAAACTAAAATGGAGCATCCAGAAACTGAATGCTTAAAAAAAAGAAAAACAAAACCCAAAAAAACCCCAACCAACTGTGTTTTAGATGTTCCTGAACACAAATCTTTGAAGTTCCTCTACTCTGCAAAAGTGTTTTTGTAGCTGCAAGAGAAGTTTCATATTATCTGTTTAATTTCAGAATTGAATTCACACAATCCTCCTTAAAGTTCTGCTTTTGTCCAAAATTATTTTTCACAAACTGACTCTGATCTGGCAGTCGTCTTTCATTAATGTCTTGTACCTTATTGTCATAGTTTTGTGGAATGATTTACTGTTGAAATATCACCAGATGCAGAATTTTTTGGAAGGCCCATGGAGGTAGATCCCTGCTTTCCCAGAAGACTCCAGCCACTGTACTAATACCACTTGCAGTCCCATTGCAGTACCACAAGGACTTACAGCTCCTCAATATTTTGCAAGCAGGGAGCTGGAGGGAAATTGCATGTTGTTCTGTATAACATGATGACCAAAAGAAAGGAAGGTCAAGTCTCCTTCCCATTCACATGAGATTGTTTACATCTGCATATCAATGCACTTTTTCTGCTTTCAGTGATTACTGCTCTACACTGCAGAACCTTTCCTGGCATAGCTATGGTGACAAAATTATGCCAACAGGGGCTCAAAATATTTTTCTGGAAGTAATTTTCCTGCTGGCATAGCATACCGGTGCTCAAACAATATAAACTAAACCAACTGAATCCTGTCTGTGAGCACAGTAGTTTCCACAGCAGGAGTTTTGCTAGTCCATTGATGAAAATGAAAGATATTTGTTTTTCACCATCAAAGGCAATGTGTGTGTTACAGTAGAACACTGCATTGGAATCTGTCTAAATGTAAGTTTAAAAGCATCGTTTTAGGGAAAAATTTATAAACAATTTGATGACATAGAAGGTGCATTTTTTGGAATGACAGCTGTTAAAAGGTGTATGACTACTTCCCTACTAATACCCATCTATCCTCCTTACACACCCAGTTTGTTTGGGGAAATAAAATTCAGCTGTGGTGTTGAAACTATCTCTCACTTTTTCTGCCTACATCTTTTCTCTTTCAGTTTACTTATCATCATCAAGCCTTAACATCACACACTCAATTTCATCACATAAAGACTGTAGTGTTGAACTCAGAAATAGATTATAAAGGCAACTATAACAAAAGAATGTACTCAGAAGAGAGAAAAGCAGAGATGGCTAGAAGATAACAGGTGTTAATTACATTGATAATTGTAATACAGTAATAACAATCATTCTAGAATACATAGAAACTGAACACATTTCTCTAACAGAAACTCAGAGATTTTCTTTTCTGCAGCTCTTCCATCTGCAACATGAGTTTTTTCCAGGGCTCAAATTTGGAGGAAGAAAAAATCCCCTCAGTACAGACCTTCTTTCCCAAAGAGGGAAACGATAGGCTATACTGCATCTACTGAAAAACAAGTTATTCTGTCTAGCATTGTGTCTCCAGGTGTTACATGATATGCAAATATAAAGACATACTTAGCTATCTGCAGACATTGCGGGAGTGCCAATTTGAAAAGCAAAAATGTAACCTCTCCAGAATATCTACACTTTCATTTGGGAATCCACAGGCATTTCATGGGTTTTATGATATTTCTGACTTCTAGCAATGATGCAGTTGTACTGGAAACTAAGCTATACAGCAAGAGGAAGCAATGAAAATCATGGCTGTACTACTGACAAAAAAAAAAGACAATTTGTATTCAACAACAGTATCATGACACTGACATTTGGAACACTTTCTGAAGGCTTCTAAACTCTAAAAGAAATCTTCTGTGACCTCAAGGCAGCATATTCACCACTGGTGGCACAGAGACTATTGTTACGTTCAAGTTTTATACTGGGAATAAGGCAATCTTGTAACAGAAATTCTGCTGCTATTCAGTGGCATTTGCAGTATACAAGCTTTAATTACTCCTTTGGTACTCCAAAAACTGTCAGCAGAAGGGTGGATATTTCATTTTTGAAGTTCTGCATTCAAATACATGTTGTATCTAAAATACTGAGCATCCAATAATAAGCAAACTATAAAAGACCAGCGTACATGCAACCTGCAGCCTACCGTACCTGGTGAATGAAGTGGAGGGGAGCACATCAGAACAACTCCTTGACCTTCACGTACAGAGACAGCACTTCTTGTCCGACCGCTAAAATTCCCCAGATCTATCAAAAGAACGAAGCATTTTAGTTACATACCAAAGATTTAAAATTTTGTGGCTACTGTGACTTACATTTTATTTCCTCTTGTAAAGCTGACAGTTCCTTTTTTCATACCTTAATCTATAATAGGAGGGCCTTTAAAAATAAATCTATTTCCATTACAAAAAATTCCATGTTGCATCAGCATTTTATTACTCTTTATAGTGCACTTGGATACAGTATCAGAGGAAAAGCAGCAGACAAATTATATACCATTTACAAAAAACATTTAATAGTGCTTTTATTTCTTTTTGCCATATCCTGCTTGTTTTTTTTCACCAGCAGAAGTGATTCATAAGCAGTGAAAAAAAGAAATAAACGTGGAGAGAACACCTTGGCTAACATCCAGACTGATGATATTGCTAACATCTAGACAGCGCACAGAATGTTGTGATGAGAAGACGGGAAAACCAGCCTCATTGGTTCTAAAACCAAACCTGGTCTGTAGCTAATTCACTCTTTTAAAATACTTTCCTTCCAATGTCTGTGGTATTATAAACACAATCAAGTTGTGGGTAAACATATTTTCCCTCCAAAAGGTTCCCTCCAGCAGGGGAATAAGGAACATTTCACTTTTTGTACAAAAACTTTTGAATGAGGCTGTAGGGTGCTGCTATGAACAGGTCATTGTGTTTATTTATAAAGCCTCTCAACCAGAAGATCCGATTACTCCATTTACCACAGGGAACGCTGGATCTGGATTCACATTTGAGGGGGATATCTATGCTCTAGCATGCGTATCTGTAGCAGAAGAGATATGACAACTCAGTTCTGCCATCAGACTGGTGCCTTCATCCATTCCCCAGTGCCAGCAATGCCATTCAAAGCCTCTATTCACCCAGGGTTTTTCTAGAGACTTTTATTTCTGATGTGGATGAAGGTGCAGAAAGCTGCAATATGGGTACCCAAAAACATCTTTGAAAAGGATGCTGAAGCTTCAGCGGGCATTAAATGAGGATCCAAAATATGAATAGATAGGGCCAGTGGGAGCATCTGTCATTGACATTCCATGACCTCTAGTTGTACCTGTTCATTTCTGTGCACAGACCAAGGTGCTGGTATGAGCCAGACAGCGCTGAACAGTTTGAGTAAGTTGAGTGGAATTATTACTTTCTAACTGCACTCAGCTGACAGGTCTCTGTCAGATGCTAAACATCTTGCTCCATGCCTAGCAGTGCATAAACCTGAAGTTCAATGACTTTCAAAAGTAATACAAGTTGGTCTTTGATGGATTTCTGTATTGGTTTTGTGTGGCAAGGTTTTGGTGGGGGGGGGGGGGAGGGGGGGGGCGGTTACAGGGGTGGCTTCTGTAAGAAGCTGCTGGAAGCTTCCCCCGTGTTCGAGAGCGAGCCCATACCAGCCGGCTCTAAGACGGACCCGCCGGCGGCCAAGGCCGAGCCAATCAGTGATAGTGGTAACGCCTCTGTGATAACATTTTTAAGAAGGAAAAAAAACGTTGGGATAGGGAGAAACAGCCGCCAGAGAGAGGAGTGAGAACATGTAAAAGAAACAAGCCTGCAGCCCCCCAGGTCAGTGCAGCAGGAGGGGAGGAGATGCTCCAGGCGCCGGAGCAGAGATTCCCCTGCAGCCCGTGGGGATGAAGACCCTGGTGAGGCAGGCTGTCCCCCTGCAGCCCAGGGAGCTCCACGGGGGAGCAGATCTCCACCTGCAGCCCAGGGAGGACCCCATGCCGGAGCACGGGGGTGCCCGAAGCAGGCTGGGACCCCGTGGGAAGCCCGTGCTGGAGCAGGCTCCTGGCAGGACCTGTGGCCCTGTGGAGAGAGGAGCCCACGCTGGAGCAGGTTTTCTGGCAGGACTTGTGACCCCGTGGGGGACCCACGCTGGAGCAGTCTGTGCCTGAAGGACTGCAGCCCGGGGAAGGGACCCACGCTGGAGCAGCTCGTGAAGAACTGCAGCCCGTGGGAATGGCCCACATTGGAGCAGTTCATGGAGGACTGTCTCCCGTGGGTGGGACCCCACGCTGGAGCAGGGGAAGAGTGTGATGAGCCCTCCCCCTGAGGAGGATTTAGCGGCAGAAAATAAGGTGTGATGACCATAAACCCCATCCCCATCCCCCTTATGCCACTGGGGGGGCTTGGGGAAGGAATCCAGGAGTGAAGTTGTGCCCGGGAAGAAGTGAGGGGTGGAGGGAATGTGTTCTGAGATTTGGTTTTATTTCTCATTACCTTACTCTGGCTGATTTGTAATAAATTGAGATAATTTTCCCCAAGCTGAGTCTGTTTTGCCCATGATGGTAATTAGTGAATGATCTCTCCTGCCCTTATCTCAACCCGCAAGCTTTTTGTTATATTTTCTCTCCCCTGTCCAGCTGAGGAGGGGGGTGATACAGCAGCTTTGGTGGGCACCTGGTGTCCAGCCAGGGTCAACCCACCACATAATGGGTTTAGGTGCACTTTTTAAAGTAGACTTATAATCTTTCCAAACTCTTTTTCACATTTCTAAAAAATGTCTTCGGCATAGGCACAAGCCTAAAATTTAAATGTATCTGTATTTACACTGTCTTTGGCCAAAGTAAGTCAGTGTTCTCATTTCAACAATAGGTATCATGTTTGAATAGAGAAAAGGTAGATTGGCTTCAGTAGAATTTTAACAAATAATAGGGTAACATTCCCAAATTATAAAAAATTTTGTTAAGCAATAGTTAATGAAATATTATATTGCATTTTAAAATAAGCCCACCATGAGTTGTAATACAATCTGGTGTAACTTCACTTAAAAGTGTCACCTAATGAATGTAACCTGATAGTATGTTCTGCAGCAATGTAATTATTATTATTTTTGTGTCTAGAAATTAGCAGGCTGGTATATCCCTGCATAATCAGTTGGTTTGAATGGGAGAACAGCTTGCAATGTGTCCTAGTTTCAGCTGGGATAGAGTTAACTGTCTTCCTAGTAGCTGGTACAGTGCTATGTTTTGAGTTCAGTATGAGAAGAATGTTGGTAACACTGATGTTTTCAGTTGTTACTCAGTAGTGTTTAGTCTCAAGTCAAGGATTTTTCAGCTTCTCAAGCCCAGCCAGCGAGAAAGCTGGAGGGGCACAAGAAGTTGGCACAGGACACAGCCAGGGCACCTGACCCAAACTGGCCAACAGTGTATTCCATACCATGGGACGCCCCATCCTAGTATAGGAACTGGGGGGAGTCGGGGTGGGGAATCACTGCTCAGGGACCAACTGGGCGTCAATCAGCAGGTGGTGAGCAATTGCATTGTGCATAATTTCTATATTCCAATCCTTTTATTATTACTGTTGTCTTTTTATTAGTATTATCATTATCAGTTTCTTCTTTTCTGTTCTATTAAATTGTTCTTATCTCAATCCATGAGTTTTACTTCTTTTCCCGATTCTCTCCCCCACCCCACTGGGTTGGGGGGAAGTGAGTGAGCGGCTGCGTGGTGCTTAGTTGCTGGCTGGGGTTAGACCACGACACAATGAAAAGTTTTCTTACTTAAGCATGTCTGGATTTCACTTCCATGTGACTTTGAGTCTACAACTTTATGTATGTTTGTGTTAAGTCCTGTGTTTTTCTAACTCATATATCAACCAATATTGTCTGCAATCTATTAAGAAACCAATGCTTAGTTTTCATTTTAATGCATAATTTAGGAATACAATAATCTTTTTCAGTGTATTATTGCTAAATCCTTGTAAAAGCAGTGTAGGCCCTTTAGGATTTTTTTCAAGGTCAGTTTTTGAAGCAAGAATGACACTGAATTTCCATAAAATTGTTTTTGTATTCTTTCTTCTCAAGAAAATATGATAAATCTTCTCTGTATGGATGTCCTAAGACATGCGGTTTGATTTACTTCTCAAATGCCTTCAAAGCTCCAGACTGTATGTATGAACAAACCTCAGTGAATTTAAAATGTTGACAAAACTTGAACTGATGTGCCATGGCTTCAACAAGTTTTGAGAGAATGTTCTGAAACAAGAATAGCTGCTCTGTGAGAAATACATAGGCCATTCCTCTGTGTATTGGAATAGATATTATCATAGCAGTACTTCTTTCCCCAGCATTTGGAGGAAAAAAATAACCTACGTTGCAGACATCAGAAAAAGAGCTTTAATACTACCAACTACCTGAAAACCATACTTCAAGTCTGATATATGCACTATGAAAAGAGATTTTTTAAATTTTTTTCTTTAGAAAACATTTTGATCAAGGAATCAAATAGCTGAATAAATGAAAATACTGTGAGTTCAATAGTAAAAATTCATACAGGTGTGAGGAGAGATTCTCTGCAATTTATATAGACAGTGGGAGAAGAACGCAATCTTTTCTACCTCTAAAAAAAGTCTCTGAGATTTGTTTTCACAAAGTCTTTCTGCAATTTCTTTTAAGCCTCAAAATAAGTAATCAGAATTTTCAGAAACTTTTTTTTAAATAAGAACTTCAGTCTTTTGATTTCAATTCCAAACTAAATTTGAAATATTGAATTATTTTAAAAAATCTTTAATTTTGGAAAATATTTTTTGTTTTCTTGAAAAAACTTATAATTTACATATCTCTCCTGGAGGATAAAATATTTTCATTTTAATGTAGAAACCTGTGTCTCCTACGGTTATATGTTTTCATCCTTGAGATTAAGTTTTTACTATTTGTGATGCACAACCTGGAAGCTGGTCAGCACAAAATAGGGGACATCTAAATTGTAGCCTCTATAGGCAGAATTAAAAGTTCTATAGTTTTTGCTATTTTTTTCCCTTGGGTGAATAAATGCTATCTTCCAATTAGCTATAGAAACCTCACGTGTTTTTTTCCTATATCTTGTTTTTGTAAGTGCATTGTGATGGACAAATATTCTTTTTTTTTCTGCAAATGAAAAAAAAAAAGTATCTTCTTTTTTTAGTTAAAAATAAAAGTACTATGTGTGATTCAAGTTTCTATTTGTTCAAGCCAATTAATTTCCAACTAAAGAAGGAAGGTAACAAAGAGCTTTGAATTTCAGCTCTTTTTGGCTATCTGTTAGTTCTGAATTGGATTTCTTGTTAGCATACAAGGAAAAAAAGGATTAACAGGCACAAAAGCAGGGATTTAGCTGTAAAAGAAATAAATGTAGGAAAGCTCAAAAAGAAGGAAAGGTGAAGGATCATGCTTGCAGTTCCCCCACATTAAAACAGTAAGCCCAATATGGAAGAATAAAATTAATGGGAAATTTAATTAATTTCCTGCAGATCTCAGCCATTTCACATCCAGCCATATTGAAAAAAAAAAGACAGCTACTAACAAATATTGAAAACCCTCTCCTTTTACTTTAAAACCTCTAGAAAAATAGATAATAAAAGAAAGGATAGACAGAGGTGGGGACCATAACCTCTCACACAGCAGCACCAGCCATTGGTTCAGTATTCTTGCTGCAGTATAAACCTGCAACATGTGTGACATGTCGATTTAACCCCAGCCAGCAACTAAGCACCACGCAGCCGCTCACTCACTTCACCCCCACCCAGTGAGATAGGGGAGAGAATCGGGGCGGGGGGGGGGGGGAAGTAAAACTCGTGGGTTAAGAAAAGAACAGTTTAACAGAACAGGAAAGAAGAAAATAATAATGATAATAATAACAATAATAAAATGACAATAATAATAATAGTAATAATAATAAAGGATTGGAATATACAAAACAAGTGATGCACAATGCAATTGCTCACCACTGACTGACCAATGCCCAGTTATATCCTGAGCAGCAATCCACACCCCCCAGGCCAACTCCCCCCGGATTATATACTGGGCGTGATGTCACACGGTATGGAATACCCTTTTGGTCGGTTTGGGTCAGCTGTCCTGGCTGTGTCCCCTCCCAACTTCTTGTGCCCCTCCACCTTTCTTGCTGGCTGGGCATGAGAAGCTGAAAAATCCTTGACTTTAGTCTGAACACTACTTAGCAACAACTGAAAACATCAGTGTGTTATCAACATTCTTCGCATACTGAACTCAAAACATAGCACCGTACCAGCTACTAGGAAGACAACTCTGTCCCAGCTGAAACCAGGACAGTTGGACAGCCCCACATAAAATAAGTCTGTCCTTCATATTATGATGATGTATATGGTTGGTTGATAAGAAAATGCCTTTTTTTGCTCCATAGGTGGTCATCCTATGCACTGAAAGATATAATTTATTTACCCTTATCTCAGTGCTAGCAGCAAAGACGATAACACCTATTGTATTCTTTTCAAAGCGGTTCCTGGGTATTAGCTATATGAATTCCATATTCTCTAACATGAGGCACAACCTTGACCACTTTGAAAATGCAGTTAAGTGACAGTCACCACTTCTAATGTAAAAATAGTATCAGCAATATCTTCGCCAAACATGCAAATAAAGGGGGAAATATTCTGCCGTTGACAGAAAGATTTGTACAAAAGTCGGAGCAGTTTTTACCACTTAATAGCCTTCCAATTCGCGTTCACTGTAGTTTGCCTTTTAGGCATGCATAGGAGGGATCATTCATTCTCTGTGTTCATCAGCTGGCTGCAGCTGATGGGGACAACAGTGAAGGGGCAGGTTTTTGTGACCCAGAGAACGGTCCACTGCTGATTGCTATGAAATTTGGATCAAATTAAAAATGAAAAACAGATCTTGCTTTATTTTAGGCGATTACTACTTTGGAATCTAGCGTGGAATCTGTGGAAGGGTCTGAAATTCATTACCAGTGACAAACCAGTCAATTAACTTTTGAAGTAGAAATTAGATTGGTGAGAGCAATGTCCTCTGCCAGCCCAATTATGTGAGTTTAAACTATGTACAAATTTCTTATGGAGTTTAAAATGGACATCGTATGATATGTATTAAAATATTTAAGGATGTATGCTGCAGACATCTAAAGACAAGTGTAAAGCGGGCAATATTCTTTCCAATAAGGTAAAAATAGCTCTACATAAGGTAAAATTCTTCTGTCAGGCCAAGGACAAACTTATTCATTGCATTGTCACTATAGAGAGAGTAACATTCCTCTCCTTGTATTTGAAAGACAAGACTAAGAAATAGACCTTGAGCTAGAATTGTAGCTCTTTAAAAAAGGTAACATTTACAGGGAAAAGAATTCCATTAAAAAGATGTTTTTCAAAATTCCATTATAACTTAAATCAAAAACATGGTTTGACTGTACACTCTCAACAATGGGAAATATAAATGTTGTGTTTAATAGCCCATAAACACAGGCTCTAGAAGAATGAAAGGTAGGTATTAAAAAGAAATGACATGTATGATTGTATAGGGAACTTTTAAATTGGATGAATTAAATACGATACTCACAGGATCTCAAGATGTCCAAAGAAATTAATAGATCATTTTGTATTGATATACACCTATTTTCTAGGAATACCATTAAATAGGTAGACCCATATTATTGGAGTCACTCATTAGACCTAAGAGTAACTTTAAGTACTGAAGACATTAACTAGAAAAATTGTGAAAGAAGCTCAGACAAAAAGATCTCTGCCATGACAGAAACATCATCTCACCATGGTTAATGGGAAAAGCATGCATCTTGAACTTTTAAAAATCCCATTACCATATGACTTTTAGGTGACAAAATAGGGCAACATTCAAGTACTTAGAATGTATCATGCTTATTGTTGCTTTTATTATTTATTACTAGAAAGGTTTTAAATCCTTCATGGATCATCAGTCTGACATGACCTGAAAAACATCATTTTTTTTGTCAAAGACGTTACTATGCAAGTATATAACGAGGCACAACAGAAAGAGAGTACAGAGAAGCAATTATATATTTTAAGTCTGTACACCAGCCACCCTGTGTCTCTGTACGTCTGCAAACCTATTGAAGAGTTTTAAAGAAAGGGGGTGGTTATACAGGTGTTTTCAGGGAGTGCCAACAAAAGATAGATGATGAGGAGCACAGGAGAAATCTTAAAGACTCCTGTCTGAAAATGTAAAAGATGCAGAAGACCTAAGATACTGTATTTTCTTATATTTAGATCAACATCTTCCAGAATCTTTCTCAGATACTACAATGAAGTTTTTTTCTTGGGGGGGGGGGGGGTGGGGGGGGCGGGGGGAAGCAGTCATGAAGGGATTTTTGCTGGTCCTTGAACATGTTCTTGTAAAAAGAAAAGAATTTTCTTTCTACCATGCTGACAGCATGAACTATAAAGTATACACTATTGATTCATTAGCCCTGAACTAAATTTTCACTAGGAAATGCAGAGTAGTTAACTAAAGGAATGTTGTTTTTTCTGTCCTTAATGACATATTTTTATATATATCATTTTTATATATTATAAAAATTCAAAAATACCTGGTCTACTCCAGTTAGTAGTATTATCCTCTTTATTGTCCATCTTAATCTAGCTGCCTATGTCTAGTTGTTTTATCTTATAAGCAGAGAACATCTTTTTGTACTTTCTACATTTCCTATCACAGAGAAGTCATGAATCCATAAATGCGGCTGATACATGCTACCATAATAGAATTTATTATAGTAACAATTAACTATTCTGGTGAAGATAAGAAATATAAAAAAATATTTCCTAAAATGATTTATTGATTCTTGTATGAAATATAGAGTAATATTTTTTCTTTTTTTCATTTCCTTCACAAATTATATTATTATTTATAATTAATTAATATTAATTAGAAAATTAGAACTTTCTATAAAAAGCAAAAAATAGAATTTACGTCTATTTACTATGCCATACTTGTTAAAGGGAATACTACTTTTCAATTAAAATATTCACCACCTGTGTTCTTACATAGATTTTGTATAAAATATAAATTGATATGCTTCTTCCACAGTTTTCTCTGGACCAGCTACTCTTTTTTTTTATATTTTCTAACCATTCATGTAAGGGTACCCCAAGAGTCTTATGTATTTTGAGAACTTTGAACAATTTTTTATGTTACACCTTGTTCCAATAGCATCAATGAATACCATCAATATCATCAATAAAGCTTAATTCTTCCCAGAGCCTTGAAGAAGAAAGGGAATTTGTAGATACCAAAATCTCCCTGTACTTCAGTAGGATTTCTGCACTCATAAATCCTGAAGTACTGGATCAAAGAGAATTAGAAGAAGAAATATTTACATGCAGAAAAAAATAACAAGATTATGTGAAAATTATAGAGCTGTTATAGGATTCAACTTGCCATGTTAATTGCACAATATCTGGGATGTTTGCAGTTACAGCTGTTGATGGTTGTGATCAATTAAATACAACCATTCTGTGTCTGTTACGTTTCATCTATTCTCACAAGAATTATTTCAGCATGCTTCTCAGCTGTCTTTCATATCTGCATACTGCAATATCAAGGCAAAACACAGAACTAAGTGGAAATCTTATAGTTAAGACTTTTTCATCCTTCCATTCCATTCATGATCTGTCATGTAGGAGCAACAGCTAAAATCAAGCAATTAAACAACCAACCTTAAGTAAAAAAATAATGGAAAGATTTTCAAATACAGTTGCCAACATTTAATCACCAAAATAAAGTAGGTCAATAAATGGTACTATCTCCAAGGGTTCTGATCAAATAGACTTTCACTTGAGTAATATATGCAATGTGGTTTTTTTTGTAAACACATTGTTTTACATGATGTTATCTGCATCTTGAGAAACACACATTTCTATTTGCATTCTTTTTAATACACCTTCCTGGCACTGAGTGGTATACTAACCTATATAAATTCTGTATACATGATATCAAAAATTCTAGTTCCTTACTTTTTTCCTTTGAATGCTTCTTCCCTTTTTCTTGATTGCTCTTTCAGTCACTTTTTTCAATTAAATTAATTCGAAACATTCAAGCATATATTGCAAACACCATTTCATTTGTTTTAGCTTTCTTCAAATAGATGTAACTTTTCCTTCCTTTAATTAGTGACCAAAGATAGCAATGCCAGTTGGGATTTTGCCTGATTAAACATGGAATGACTAGCACAGTACAGTTTCTTATCATATGATGTCACAGAGAATTGACAGTGGCTAATCTCCTCCCTATAGTTTATTGGAAAATCACTATATAAGTGTTGTGGTTCATAAGAGAATGATCTGTAGCAGAAATACAGAGGAAATAAAACCCCCAACTTCTCTGACCACTCTGTGTGAACAAGTCATTAAGATATTCTGTATTTCATTAAGCTAATTCATACTGGAGAGTAAAACGTTGCTTAGATATATTTAATACTTTTAGTTCATGGGTTCTGGTCCCAAAGATAACATAATGGCTTCACTTCCATATGTACAGGACAATGTTGCAAACCTTTAGCCTCAAGGATCCTTTCTCCTACATCTCTGAAGTTCCAAATCTGGCTTTGCCAAGGCTGGAATTTGCCAGAAGAAAGGTATAAAACAGTTAAGAAATGAAACTATTCTCAACAGAGAAAGGTGGCAAGGAAGTAAGCTTTCCCAGGTTCAGAAGAGATGTCATTGAGTTCACCTAAATCAAAAGCTTTACAGCTTCCAGAGATTCTGCATCTGAGGCTGTCTTGCTTCCTTCATGCTACACTGACAGAATACTACCATATTTCCATAGCTTGTTTCATCTAACCTAGTTTAGCTCTCCAATTTAAGAAGACATTAATCCTACCCAAGATCTGATTATTTCACTTCACAGACTACAAAAGGGACCTAGATTTACAAATTCAGGCAAAGACGTTTTTTAACTTCATGGATTTTTTTATTTAGTGGCATAAATCAAGCAAAGGTGCTACAAAGACTTTGCAGAAAAGAAAGCCTGCTGCACCAGGGTCCCTGTTCTGAAGATAACATGTCGAGATGTTTGATAATGTTTTTGTTGGGTTTTGTTGGTTTGGTTTTTTTTCTGATTATATTTTGCATAAATAGAGATTTTGTTTCAGAATTGCAAGTTATATGTTCATGAACTAGGACAAATATAATATCTGAGAACTGCGGTTCAGATCTAAGGCTTGGAGAATGGCATGACTGGTTCAGGTTCTGGTAACAGCTGGAGGCTTTCAGACACCATTTCTGTGAGGTATGACATATAAAATTCTGACTTCACTCTAGAAAAGTCATTTTACATTGCTGACTTTTCACTAGACTAATGTGTATAAATGTCTCCATACTTCACTTCTGGTCTGTCATAAAGAAAAGAAGAAGGTCATAATCTCCCAGAAATTATTTATTTGCTCTTCTCTAAGAGTTGTAGTGCCCAGTATGACCTACAAGTCAATTGTGACAAGATAACTAAGTGCTTGGACACAACCAAGGAGTAAATCTGCAAGACCTTGGTCTTAGCTGAATAGCTCAACTGGAAATGAAGGCCTCACAAACACAGAGTATTTCCTAGGTAGCAGCTGGTTGTTACATATGATCCCAGGTAATGTTTTTGATAAAGCAGTTTGTATTGGAGCACGTTATTCTGCTTAATATCAAGGTGATACGAGTCACTGCAAATCACATTTTAGGATGTGAGCATGTAATTGAACAAGTAAGAGTCATCAAAGATAAATAAATTGTCACCAGTCAGCTGAGCTACTATAGATTACTGTCTATGTACTTTAACCTTTTCAATCTGTATACTAGAACACATCAATTAAAAGCCCTGTGAGGGTGGTTTGACCATTCATTTAATGATCTAATGTGTGGCCAATGAATGGTACACTATTTATTTATTTGTCATATCATTAAAGTTAAACCTTCATAAAAGGTTTCATAATTTCGTGACATCTTAGCTAAAGCTGTCTCAAATACTCTCTAAAGGGCATTTACTTGTCCCACTTCTCTCTTTGTATTCTAATGTTATTCTTCTTTGCCACTTATTTTCTAATTCTGCCACATGCTAGTGTGAGTTTGTTTAGCATGCAGTATGTCTCCTCTCCTCTCCTCTCCTCTCCTCTCCTCTCCTCTCCTCTCCTCTCCTCTCCTCTCCTCTCCTCTCCTCTCCCCTCCAGCTGTCTGTATAAGAAACAGAATTCAGACACAGATACATCAGTAGTACTACACAGGCTGCCATGTAGTGACAAGGTTGCACAAAAAAGTAATCACAGTCTTTGTTTTAGGAATATTACATCAGGCAGCAATCCCTCAGTAGTTCACCTGATCATTTAAACTCCTTTATCATTTGTCACAATTATATATTATTGCCTGTTGATCAATAGAAATAAAAGTAAAATATGTTTCCTGAACTAAGTCAGTTAGATGCTCCACAATATGCATTTCTTTAAGCAATCTAATAATTGCTTCTCTTTTAACCAACCTTCCTAGGGCAAAGCAAATTACTGCCAAGTATGTCCCAGCTGTAACAGTGGCACAGACTTCTGATGCTGAATCTAAGCACAATCAAAGCTGTGAAAGCCGTTGGTTTGGGAGTTATTGGTAATTTGGTAATATTACTAATGCAGCAGGGGAGGATAGCAGAACAGCTTCTCTTCTCATACGGACTGCTGACCATATGACATGCAAGAGAGTATAAAATGTTAGACTATGCTATTTAAGCCTGCAGCCTTACCTAACTATAGCAATTTGCAATCCTTCAAAAAAAAAAAAAAAAAAAAAAAAATCCCAAAAGACAGATATTTCCATTCAAGACAACTGAACTTGCTTACAGGACAGATCTGGGTGTCCTGCTAAAGAACCATACTTCCTCCTACATTACTGCTAATGAATTACACAACCACTATAAGCCTTAAAGCCATGATTGACCATTATCACAGGCCTATGTTCAGACAAAGCTTTGCCACAAGGAAACACTGTGATACAGGTATTGAGAAGTGTGGGCAAAATCAACCAGTGAGAGCTTAAAAAAAATAAAAATATTCAGGCTAGAGAAGTTTTGAGCCCTGAATACATGAATTCCCCATGTAATAGGAAAGCTTCTGTTAGAGGAATCAGGCCTGTTCGGAACTGGCCTTATAGGAAGGTACCATAAAGCAGTTGGAACAGTATTCAGAGAGACACAGAAGTAAAAGAAGACAAGGGGGAAAACGTTAAAAAGAATTCTAGCCATATTAAACATATGGGGTGTGTTTGGTAGAGCAGACTAAATACAGAATATGGTTTTACCAGCAAGGAGAGAATCCAAGCTTCTGTAGTGAATACACAGTATGAAGGAATTGAAAATTAACTTCAGAAAACCAGAAGTGGCAATGTGTTGAAAATAAGGTCTGTATTTTATACTGAAGTGGACTAAATAATTAGAAACTGTGAAATGAAGACTATGAAGGTGGCTGGTCAGATTTTAATATTATGAAATGCTGTAAAGAATGATTTGGATAGTAATGAATATCAAAGGGAAAATCTGAAAAAAAAATCCACAGATTAAGTATTTACAGAACAACAGTTTCTGCAGCAATATTGCCAGATGATCGCTGAATGGCTTAGAATAAGCAGATCAGTAACCTCAGAGGTGCTGAGAGGATTGTGTCTGATTATAAGGTATTAATTTACAAAGGACCTGACACAGCCGAAGAACTTTACTAACAAACAATAATGGGTGAAATTCTGCATATGTGATTCTGCAATATTTCAGGACAAGTATCTTATTCATACCTGTCAGCTTTAGGTGGTTAACATTATATATTATAAAAGTAGTTTGTTTTCCCCCACTCCAGTGAGAGTTATAGTTGTTTTTACCAAAAAGGGCTGAGTTTTTGCTGTCGGAAAATCAGGTCCTTTGAAAATTTCTCTGTCACATAAGTATGATATGTTGCTCTGATGCCATACTTGTGAAAAGAGGTTGACAAATCTGAAAGGCTTTAGAGAAAAGTTATGATATTAATTTGCATTACAGAAAACATCTTACAGTGATAAATACCTAAGCCTAAGAAAAAATAATCTGATGAAGTTAAAGGTGAGAAAAGGAAAAAGACTCTTCCAGTATTTCTTTTTCTTAGAAGAAGATATTTGGGCTTCTGAATCAATCTCCTAGTGAGTCTAGCCAATCCTACAAATTAAGATTATGTGATTGTTGAAGTTCACTCCTAGAAATGGTCCCCTTGAACTAATTTAAATATGTGCATAAATGTTTATATACATTGGAATATGATTTTTAACATAGATTTTATGCATAAATTGTTACACAAAAAATAATAGCAAACTAAGAGATACTCTCAGAAAAGATAAAGAAGAAAAAATACTGGATGCTTTTCAGTTATGTGTGGAAAATAATAGGAAAATGGTACCAGATTATTGCAGTGTTATCACTTTAATAATGATTGAAGAAATCTCATTTAAAGGACTGACATTTAAGGATATGGTACCTAAGTACCTGAGGAGAATTGCATCCATGCTATCAATGTAATTTAATATAAACTATTTTGTTTAATTAATTGTAACCCTTTTACATGTTTCACACTCTAAGGAGATGAAATGGGATTTTTATCAGTGTAATTGCAAATTATTGACAAGAACAACTACAGTGGTAGCATACATTCATTTTATCCAAGTCAATTACTACTGAATATTACATGCTTCCCAAGTTAACAATACCAGCATGGATTGTAGGTTCAAATTAACTGTGATTAAGCTCATTCAAAGTAAAAATGTCATATTAGAATATTTACACTTATTAATTAAGATAAAGTCATATCATAAATGTTTATGGTCTACCAAATACGAATCAAATGTAAGCAAACCTAAAATGAATGGTAGTGTGACTAAGTAATGGTGAGTAGTCATTGAGGACATTCATGTGGGATTATACTTTATGGTAACAGTATAATGTTAATGCTGAAAAAGCCTTTTTTTAAACTGTTTTTTATGCAAATGATTTTGAATGTAATAGAACAACATTTTAAATTGTTATCCCTATTATTTGGGATTTTTTTTTTGCTTGGAATATAAATGAGTTCTTTCCTTCGAACACATCACCAAAAAAGCAATATTTGTGTGTGCTAAATTTTATTCTTAGTGTGGGGTTCAGATGCCTGATAGCAACATCTAAGCCAGTCATCCTAATCTTCCTTTAAAGATAAAACAAAGAAATAGACACTTCAAAGGCCTGATTCATTCGACCTATTTTAGATGTCAGATTGACATGAATGAATTGCATTTTAGTAATGCAATAGAT